>NW_019957535.1:1826277-1846362 GCF_002910315.2 Salvelinus sp. IW2-2015 | reverse complement strand
TGTTTAGCTGGCTAGCTAGCTAACGTTACATATCTAATCAAAACACCCCAAATCAAAGCTTGCTCTTAGCTAGCTAGAGAGATAACTATGTGTAACGTTAGTGATATTTCAGAATGCCATTTCGCATCTATTGTATAGTAATGCTAAAATATTTGTATCTGGAATTTGTCTTTCAGCATCAAATAGGACACACCTGACAATCCTCCACCAGTCATACAAAGAGAATGGTCTAATGCCTCCCATCAAAAAGAGAGCTGGGCCAACCAAGCACAGGTTACACCTGAAGCATGAGGACTTACAGCTGTGTGGTTAACTTCATCAACAACTACGCAGAGATAATGCAATAGTATTTCCTGGATGCCACCCAGGACACAAACACTTTGGTGGAAATCTGCTGCCATCCCATATGACAAAAGCAGCAGTGTTGGCGTCTCTTCAAGGAATCGATGACAACACTTGGTATGTAAAGCATAAACACGTTTTGATTAATTCATTTACCTTCAACATGATTGCCACTACTTTTATTGATCTCACTTTATTTCTGTATTTTCCAGAAGCTGTTAAGTCAGCCAAGCCCTGAACAAGCAAGAGCAGCATCTCCTGCTTGGTCAGTGAGCGGTCTGTCTACCAGAAGATGTTTGCTGACTGCAAGACCTGCAGTTGTCTCTGGGGCCCCTACTGAACCAGCAAGCAAAGACATCAGGATGCATTACAGCTTTGATTTTGCTCACACAAGTAGCAACATTTCCTATTTTATACTGATTAAGGACATAGAGTGATGGATAAATAGATATACACTCATAAAAACAAAACAAAAACATGTATGTATGTGGGAGTCAGGCAAATACATTTCACTGAGCTGTGTAAAGACAGACTGACAGGGGTGAGACAATGAATTGTAGTTTATCTTACTGTCTCTTTGTTGTTTGCAGGTGCGTATCCTTCTGACCCTATGCAGCCAAGTCCCATCTACTTATTAACACCTCGCAAGTGTGGCTTGTTTGGTGTCTGCTGTGAAGGAATACCACAAGTCAACTTCTTGATCGATGAAGGCATGTCATCCAGCAAAGGCAGCAGCGCAGTCATCAACTACATGCACCATTTCTTCACCAACTACGGAGTTGGGGAAACGCGGGTCGACCTGAATTGTGATAAATGCAGTGGCCAAAACAAGAACACGTTTGTGTTCTGGTATTGTGCCTGGCGACCATGCACAAGCTCCACCACAGTTTGGACCTTCACTTCCTGATCACAGGACACACCAAGTTTGCCCCGACTGGTGCTTGGACCTCATCAAAGCCAGAGTGAACACTTTGTCTGAGATTGCTGGTGTTGTGGAGGACAGCACTGTGACAGGGTTCAACATCCCACAGCTGGTTGGACTGAAGGATGGTACGGTGCTGGTGGAAAGCTATGGCTGACAACAACACCTGACTCTGACCACAGATCAAGCAGTACCAGCACTTCAGGTGAAAATTCTTTTCATTGCATTGTATGAGGTTATTCTTCTTATATAAACTTGAGAGGTGAATTGATGTTTTGCAAGGTTGTAATCTCTTCAGATTTTTTTGTTCCCTGTTTTCCAGCTTCAATGCTCTGGAGACTGGTGTTGTTGCAATGCTGACATTCCTTCCTCCCATAGATGGTCTGCCTGTACAGCACCACCTGGACACAACCTGACAAACGTATATTTTTGAGAAGATTGGGAGTTTTGCAACTAAGGCTATGGATATCACATGCCCTGCACCGGAGTCAGAGGCAGACAGAAACAGGATCTCCGAATGTAGATGCCCTTGTTCATGCGTGGTTTGGACGGACCAGTCATCAGCACTATCTGCAGTGCCTCTATTCACGACTCTCCTAACACTCGCTCCATATGTTGCTGTTACTATTTGCTTTCTCAGCCACTTTACCCCTGATTGTATGCATAGAACTACTCTATCTCATCACTGATATTTTGCTCTTTATGCTGTACTATATGATATTATCTATATTTCTATCTTATCATTGTCATCTACTATTCTGAAAATCCAAGTAACCATTTGACTGTCCGTTACATCTTCTGTAGAGACCCATCCACTTAGCAAAATATTGATATATACAATTAATATTGACGTGTGGTCGTAACATGATTTTGTGACATACCACGTGACGTATCAAGTGTTCACCACAAAATATATGGTGCATGCATCTGTTTATGTACTGTACATGTGCACCTCACTCAGGTTGCATGGCCTTAACCTATGTACTATGTGATAAGTGCGTGTGTAACAGTATGCTAATGAACGGATGTGAAGGCATTTGGGCAGTGGTGTAAAAAATACTTTAAATACTACTCATAATTTTTGGGGTATCTGTACATTACTTTACTATTTATATTTTTGGCAACTTTTACTTCACTACATTCCAAAAGTAAATGAACTTTTTACTCCAACATTTCCCTGACACACAAAAAGTACTGTTACATTATGATGGGAAATTGTCTAATTCAAACACTTATGAAGAGAACCTCTCTGCTGCATTTGATCTGGCAGACTCACTAAACACAAATGCTTTGTTTGTAAATTATGTCTGAGTGTTGGGAGTGTGCCCCTGGCTTTCCATTAATAAAAAATACAATTGGGCCGTCTGGTTTAATAAGGAATTTGAAATTATTTTTTACTTTTGATACTAAAGTAATATTTTACTTCAGTCATTTTCTAATAAGATATCTTTACTTTTACTCAAGTATGACATTTCAGTACTTTTTCCACCACTGGATGTGGCTAGGGGTATTACTTTTCACATGACTCATGTGCTGGGTAAGCGTCATCAAATATTTATAAATATTTTTTATCTAGACACTTTCTGTTTACCTGGCATTTTTCATTATTGTAGGCCACTACTTTACCACTTGTCTAACTACACTACTCACTGTTTAGCACATGACCTCACATGTGAATCCTTAAAGAGATGGGTGTGGGTGGCTTAAGAGGGCGTGAACAATGCTGAATGGGGTAGACAAAGGAGAGCTCTCCAGTAGGTACCAAAGCATTCAAAGGCCCTTTTCTCAGAAGTAAGTTTATCAACATTCAAAGCATAGTTACTTTCCATTGTTCCTCAAAAATGCAGTGTATGATATACCATTTTGTAGCTCTGAGTCTGTACTTTTATCCAATGTAAAAACCCAATTTCAAATTTTGCTACATAATACCGAATCCAGGTGGTGAGTCACATATTGGCAAATAATGTTCAGTACTGTTGTGTGTGTGTGATTTCTCAAAGTACAGAATAAAGAATCATCATTAGCAATTAGAATACAATATCAGGATATAGCAATAAAACAATTTTACAAAGAAACGTAATAACACTGCTAAAAAAAATTAAATTGCATTGACAAAATCACGAATATTGTAACGGCCGTCCCTCGGTGAGTGAGTAGACCAAGGCGCAGCGGGTGATGAATACATAATGTTATTTGACAGACGGAAAAACACGAAACGAAATACACTTGAATGATTAACAAATAACAAAACGAACTAGACAGACCTAAACATGAACTTACATGAAACGAGGAACACATAAACAGGAACGACCGAGACGAGACAGTACCGTGTGGTGCAAAATACACAGACACAGCGACAATCACCCACAAACAAACATGAGAAAACCTACCTTATATGATCTCAATTAGAGGAAAACGCAAAACACCTGCCTCTAATTAAGAGCCATACCGGCAACCCAAAACCAACATAGAAACAGCAAACATAGACTGCCCACCCAAAACTCACGCCCTGACCATCACACACATACAAAACAACAGAAAACAGGTCAGGAACGTGACAAATATGATTATATAACGTTAAGAAAAAACGATTGATCTGTGAACTCCACAAGGGGGCAGGGCAGAACAGAGCTATGCTAAACAGGCCAAATTAAAATAAACCATGGTCATAAGGCCAGGGTAAATTCAAAAGACTAAAGCTAATACTTCTCTGACGCAATTAGCATTGTTTAACAGAGCTATAGCATAATGTAGCTAGCTACATAAGCACGATTGAGTACAACACCATAAAGGTTATGAAATTAATAACGGTACCCTGCGTGTCCCGGTTATAAGGAATACACAAAAATGTATTATGCTCCATACATACAGTGACTACAGTAGAAATGACATACAGAAACTATTATAACGTAATAAGGCACTTACTTTGATAGAAATGCACACATGTCCAAAGTTAATATCATGTAGTAATGAAAACAACAATTAAGGCGAAGCGGGCACAAGCCGGAAATGAAAAACTTTGTGCAGACTGGAGATGCGCAATGTCTGCATACTTGATCTGCGGTAATAATGGGGAATTTGTCCGGCCCAGTAATCCCTACAAACTAAATTGTCCACAAAAGTGAAATGGACGACTTTATTGTGAATAAATGAGGCGGAACACACCTCAATTCAAACTGTTGTAGAAAATCATTTGAAATTGACAAGTTGAAACAGCCACAATTGCATACAATTCAGCATTGTTCACGCCCTCTCAAGCCAGCCCCACCCAACTCTTTAAGGATTCACATGTGAGGTCATGTGGTGAACAGTGAGTAGGGGAAAAGTGGTAAAAGTAGTAGCCTACAAAAAGGAAACATTTCAGGTGAACAAAGTGTCCAGATAAAAATATTTATAAATATTAGATGACATAGTAGCAATATCAAAATAGATAGTGTTAATATAAAAAAGAACAATTGTCAATGCCAGTAGAGAAAGAAAAACGTAATACAGCATGCACAATAACAAATAATAACCATAATCAATATATAATCGAATAGGTTATAAATAGAGATGAATGATGATACTAATAATAGCGAAGATAGTGATAGCATATAGGGTAAGACTGAGCAGCAGGATACAAATAAATAGTACAGAACGTGAATAGAGGCACTGCAGATACGCTGATGGCTGGGAACTCACCCCCCAGTGATGAACTGGTCCGCCCGAACCAAGCATGAACAAGATAATCTATATTCGGAGAGCATGTTGTCACGCCCTGGCCTTAGTATTCTTTGTTTTCTTTATATTTTAGTTAGGTCAGGGTGTGACATGGGGAATGTTTGGGTTTTATCGGTTTTGGGTGGTTATATGTGTAAGGGGTGTTGGGTGTAGTGTATGGGTTTGTGTTGAGTGTATTGTTCTAGCTGTGTCTATGTTGGTGTAGTTGTCTAGGAGAGTCTATGGTTGCCTGAATGGGTTCCCAATTAGAGACAGCTGATTTCTGTTGTCTCTGATTGGGAGCCATATTTAGGGTAGCCATAGGCTTTCGTTTGATGTGGGTAATTGCTATGTTTGAACGTTTGTAGCATGTTGTGCACTACGTTTATTAGCTTCACGTTTGTTTGTTTTGTTAGTTTTGTAAGAGTGTTTTGTTTTCGGTTCTCCTTCTTCTTAATAAAAAGAAGATGGCTTATTTTCCTACTGCTGCGTTTTGGTCCGTCAATCCTCCACACGATCGTGACAGAATTACCCACCAATACAGGACCAAGCGGCATGTAAAGCGGCAACAGGACCCACCTACACAGGATTCTTGGACATGGGAGGAGATACTGGATGGTAAGGGGCCGTGGGCACAACCGGGAGAATATCGCCTTCCTCGTGAAGAGCTGGAGGCAGCTAAAGCCGAGAGGAGGCGATATGAGGCGAGCACGGAGACAAGGCTGGAAGCCCGTGAGTACAACCCAAAAATTTCTTGGGGGGGGCCTTAAAGGGAGTGTGGCGAAGTCAGGTAGGAAACCTGCGCCTACTTCCTGTACTTACCGTGGAGGAGCAGAGTACGGCAGACACCGTGTTACGCAGTAGAGCGCACGGTGTCTCCTGTACGCGTGCATAGCCCGGTTCGGTACATTCCAGCTCCACGTATCGGCCGGGCTAGACTGAGCGTTGAGCCTTATGTCATGAAGCCGGCCCAACGCATCTGGTCACCAGTGCGTCTCCTCGGGCCGGCGTACATGGCACCAGCCTTACGCATGGTGTCCCCGGTTCGCCTACATAGGCCGGTGCGGGTTATTCCACCTCCCCGCACTGGTCAGGCGACGGGGAGCATACAACCAGGTAAGGTTGGGCAGGCTCGGCGCTCAAGGGAGCCAGTACGCATGCACGGTCCGTATTTCCGGCGCCACCTCCCCGCCCCTACCCAGTACCACCAGTGCCTCCTCCACGCACTAGCCCTATGGTGCGTGTCTCCAGCCCTTTACCACCAGTGCCTAAACCACGCAACAAGCCTCCTGTGTGTCCCCGAGTCCTGTGCGTCCTGTTGCTGCTCCCCGCACTAGCCCTGAGATGCGTGTCCACAGTCCGGTACCACCAGTTCCGGCACCACGCACTAGGCCTAATGTGCGCTCCCAGGGTCAGTATGCCTGTTCCTTCTCCCCGCACTAGCCCTGAGATGCGTGTCCCCAGCCCGGTACCACCAGTTCCGGCACCACGCACCAGGCCTACAGTGCGCCTCAGCCGGCAAGAGTCTGCCGTCTGCACAGCGATGCTGAACTGCCCGTCTGCCAAGCGCCATCTGAGCCATCCGTCTACCCAGTGCCATCTGAGCCATCCGTCTACCCAGCGCCATCTGAGCCATTCCGTCGCCCCGCAGCCATTAGAGCCATCCGTCTGCCCCGAGCCATTAGAGCCGCCCGTCTGTCCCGAGCCGTCAGAGCCGTTCGTCAGTCAGGAGCCGCTAGAGCCATTCGTCAGACAGGATCTGCCAGAGCCGCCAACCAGACAGGATCTGCCAGAGCCGCCAACCAGACAGGATCTGCAGATCCGCCAGCCAGCCATGTGGCAGCCATATCCGCCAGCCAGCCATTGTGCCAGCCAGATCCGTCAGCCAGCCATGAGCAAGCCCAGATCCGTCAGCCAGCCATGAGCAGCCAGAATCCGATCCAGTCCAGCCATGAGCAGCCAGATCCGTCAGCCAGCCATGAGCAGCCCAGAGTCCGTCGCCAGCCATTAAGCCAATTACGTAGACAGACCACCAGAGCCAGCAGACTCCCACCAGCATGAGCAAGGCCAGCTCCCGTCAGCCACGCTGAAGCAGCCAAGTATCGCCAAACAGAGTCGTCGCGAGCCGCACTCACACAACGCCACAGCGAGGCACACGGGCACACCCAACCAGCCTCCGACCGCCCCACAACAGCGCGAACAAAATAAATGAACAAAATCACAACTAAACCATCGACATCAACACCCTACCTTAAACGCGTAAATAACACGAATCGAAACACTTCACGACCACTATTCCGCCACAAGGCAACATTAGACACACATTAGATATACCCCAAAGACAAACAATCCAAGCCAATAAATCAGGACAAATAAGGAGCATGGTCTCAACGCAAACACGCACAGGCAAGCACACACCCCTAGAAGCACCAACCCACGATCAACAAGAAAAATGAGAAAACCAGTACATACATCACCCAAGAGCCATAGACAACTATAATACAAAAATAAAAAAGATGAAAACACAAAAAATAACTTCGAGAATAAGATAGTGAAGGAACAAAAATCAGTAAAAGACGGAATAAATCGTCAAGGATCAGACGATTAGATTTCCAAACATCCCACTGTCACACCACTGACCATATACTAAAATAAATAAGAAAACAAAGTAATTTACTTACAACGTCGCAGCCAGCCGATGAGCTGAAGCCAGACTCCGTCAGACTCACCCATGAGCAGCCACTCCCTCACGCTCAAGCCTATGAGGCTCGGAACGTCCGGGCGCACCAAGCACACAGTCTAGGGGAGGGTCGGTGGGCGTTACCTTCCACGGGTGGCGGCTCCGGCACTGGTCTGTGGTCCCCACCCACCACAGTCACTCATCCGCCTCCTTAGTGTCCTCCAAATGACCCCCTCCACATTAACCGCCACTGAATTAAGGGGGCAGCTCCGGGGACTTAAGGGGGCAGCTCCGGACTTAAGGTCAGGTACCGGGAGTAAAGGGGCAGCACCAGGATAAGCCAGATCACGGTCAGACGCAGCCCCATGAGTGAGCCAGTCAAGTGCGCAGCGTCCAGCCACGTCCATGGCGTCGTGCCATCGGGAGTCCGGGAGCATCGGCAGCTCTAGCGCGCTCCCTCAGTCCGGGAGCTCCGTGGCTCGCGTCCCTCAGTCCAGGAGGGCTTTGTAGGCAGATGTGACGCGACGGCAGAGCTGCCCTGTCCCTCGAGTCCGATGGACGCTCGCGGCGTCCCTCACGTCCCGGGACGAGGCTTTCGCCCGTCGCCTTCACCGGGCAACCCAGCTGACAGGTTAGGGGCCCGCCCCCGACCCAGCTCCGGACCTGGACCGGCCAGCTCCCCACCGGACATCCCGCCCCGGTCTCCCCCCCCCGCTGAGGGCGGAGACTCACGGAGTCTGACGGCCGACGGCCAGCTCGACGATAACTAGGATGGGCCGAGATGCATCCGCCGCGGGACCCCAGCGCAACCCTCCCCCATCCTAGTTCGGACGCCAAGCTCTGTCGCCGGGACCTACCTTCCCTGTCCGCCCTCAGTCCGAGCTTGCCGTCCCTCAGTCCGGAGCTGCCGTCCCTCATCGACTCCGTCCCTGTAGTCCGGTGCTCTCCTTTATCCTTCGGTGCTGCCCCTTACCCTGGTATGCCTCTAGTCCGGAAGCTGCCCCTTAGATCCCGGAGTGCCCCCTTAATTTCAGTGGCGGTTAAATGTGGAGGGGCGGTCATGGAGGAAGCACTAAGAGCGGTTAGTGACGTGGTGGCGGGTGGGGACCACGACAGTGCGCGGACGGGCCACCGTGAAGGAACCCCACCCAGACCGCTGCCCTAGGACTGTGTGCTGGGTGCGCCGGTAGTTCGGCCACCTTAAGCGGGGGTTATGTCCACGCCCTGGCCTAGTTATTCTTTGTTTTCTTTATTTATTTTAGTTAAGGTCACGGGTGAAGCGGAGGGAATGTTTGGGTTTTATCGTTTTGGGTGGTATATGGTAAAGGGGTGTTGGGGTGTTAGTTTGATTGGGTTTGTGTTGAGTGAGTGTCTAGCTGTGTCCTATGTTGGTGTAGTGTGCTAGGAGGAGTCTATGTTGCCTGAATGGGTTCCAATTAGAGACAGCTGAGTTTCTGTTTGTACTCTGTTGGGAGCCATATTTAGGGTAGCCATAGGCTTTCGTTTGTTTAATGTGGGGTAATTGTCTATTGTTCTGAACGTATTGTAGCCTGTGATGTGCACTACGTTTATTAGCCTTCACGGTCGGTCGTTGTGTTAGTTTGTGTAAAGAGTGTTTTGGTTGCTTCTCGTTCTTCTTAAAAAAAGAAGATGGCTTATCTTTCCTACTGCTGCGTTTTGGCCGTCTCAATCCTCCACGACGATCGTGAGCACATGTTTCTGTCCTGCCCTTGACTTTGGTGCAGGGCATGTGATGTCCATGGCCTCTTCATTGCAAAACTCACTGATCTCCTCAAAAAAATACATTGTCTATCTGTGTCCAGTCCAGGTGGTGCTTGTACAGGCATACCATCTATGGGAGGAAGGACGTCAGCGTAGTGCAGCATCTGAAACCTGGTCCCGACAGTCCAAACGCTCCTTCGCGATAACAACCCCAAGCTCCAAAGCACCGAAGCTGTAAAACAGGAAATAACAAAAACAATTTTAGAACACATTAGAACCTTGCATAACATCAATTCACCTCCCATGTTTAGATAAGAAGAATAACCTCATACAATGCAATGGAAATTATATTCATCTGAAGTGCTGGTACTGCTTGAACTGTGGCAGCGGCCTGAAGTACAGAGTCAGGTGTTGTAGCCAGCCATAGCTTTCCACTAGCACCGTACCATCCTCCAGTCCAACCAGCTGTGGGAKGTTGACCCCTGTCACAGTGCYGKCCTTCACAACACCAGCAATCTCAGACAAAGTGTTCACTCTTTCTGAAGCGCTGCTTGATGTGGCCCGAAGCACCAGTCRGGGGCAAACTTGGTGTGGCCTGTGATCAGTAAGTGAATGTCCAGACTGTGGTGGAGCTTGTGCATGGTCCGCCAGGCACAATACCAGAGCACAAACTTGTTCTGGCCACTGCAGTTATCACAATTCAGGTCCACACGTGTTTCCCGAACTCCGTAGTTGGTGAAGGATAGTGCAGCTGCAAACAACAGCAAAAGAACATGAATATACATTCAAATTAATTGTCTCTTCCCTGTTAGTCTGTCTTTACACAGCTCAGTGAAAGGAATTTGCTTGCTTCCCATATATATATATATACTACCAGTAAAACGTTTTAGAACACCTACTCATTCAAGGGTTTTTCTTTATTTTTACTATTTACTATGAAATAACACATGTGGAATCATGTAGTTACCATCAAAGGGTTAAACAATTCAAATCTCCTCCCTAATCCACAGCTATTTAACCTTATCAGTGACCGCAAMCAGGTGATTGCCTTTTTCCTCACTCAGTAACTTCCATACCCCTAGTTCTTATCCACACTCAATTGACCTACCATATACATTCCTTATACATGTARTCATTAACTTCTAGTATAGCAAGTATTTCAAGCTAGAATCCAACACTACAGAGATCATACACGTAATGTTAGCTAGTGAGCCAGCCAGCTAACGTTAGCTAGCTGGCTAACAGTACACTTTAACTTGGAGTCTTTTATTTAGACATGTACTGTAGCTAGCTAGCAATTCAAACCGATTATCATAGCTTTCTGTCAAAATTAGAAACGTATAATATCTGAAAATGTAGCTAGACTCTTACCCGTATTAATGGAAGAACGCTTCACGGCAGACTGCAACCCCTTTCATTAAATAAGACGTCCTGTGTCGTTTCTGTTTTGTTTGTACATCTTGCTTGGCCCATTGTGTCTAATCATTCTGGTTCACACAGATCGTGTGCAATGGCAGAAAAATCTGATCTTTCTCCCTCTCTGGCATCGGATGCCATGGTTGCATACGCCCCACAAGGGTGCGTTCTCAGCCCTCTCCTGTACTCCCTGTTCACCCATGACTGCGTGGCCATGCACGCCTCCAACTCAATCATCACGTTTGCAGACGACACTACAGTGGTAGGTGTGATTACCAACAACGACGAGACGGCCTACARGGAGGTGAGGGTCCTCGGAGTGTGGTGTCAGGAAAATAACCTCACACTCAACGTCAACAAAACAAAGGAGATAATTGTGGACTTCAGGAAACAACAGAGGGAGCACCCCCCATCCACATCGACGGGACAGTAGTGGAGAAGGTGGAAAGTTTTAAGATCCTCGGCGTACACATCACGGATAAACAGACAGCGTGGTGCAACAGCGCCTCTTCAACCTCAGGAGGCTGAAGAAATTTGGCTTGTCACCAAAAACACTCACAAACTTTTACAGATGCACAATTCAGAGCATCCTGTCGGGCTGTATCACCGCCTGGGACACCAACTGCTCCGCATAGAACCCGGCTCGTCAGAGGGTAGTGAGGTCTGCACAACACATCACCGGGGGCAAACTACCTGCCCTCCAGGACACCTACACYACCTGATGTCACAGGAAGTCCAAAAAGATCATCAAGGACATCAACCACCCGAGCCACTGCCTGTTCACCCCGCTATATACAAATGGTATAGAGAGAAATAGTCCTATAATAACTACAACCTAAAACATCTTACCTGGGAATATTGAAGACTCATGTTAAAAGGAACCACCAGCTTTCATATGTTCTCATGTTCTGAGCAAGGAACTTAAACGTTAGCCTTTTTACATGGCAATATGGCACTTTTACTTTCTTCTCCAACACTTTGTTTTTGCATTATTTACACCAAATTGAACATGTTTCATTATTTATTTGAGACTAAATTGATTTTATTGATGTATTATATTAAGTTAAAATAAAAGTGTTCATTGTTCATTCAGTATTGTTGTATTTGTCATTATTACAAATATGACCAGGCTCAAAAAAATAAAGGGAACACTTTAAAACAACAACAATGTAACTCCCAAGTCCAATCACACTTCTGTGAAATCGAAACTGTCAACTTAGGAAGCAACACTGATTGCCAATAAATTTCACATGTGTTGTGCAAATGGAATAGACAACAGGTGGAAAATACTAGGCAGATTACCGAGACTACCCCCAATAAAAAGGAGTGGTTCTGCAGGTGGTGACCCACGACCACTTTCTCGATTCCATGCCGTTCCTGGCTGATGTTTGTACTTTTTGAATGCCTGGCGGTACTCTTCACTCTAGTGTAGCATGAGACGGAGTCTAACAACCCAACAAAGTGGCTCAGGTAGTGCAGCTCATCCAGGATGGCCACATCAATGCGAAGCGTGGCAGAAGGTTTGACTGTGTCTGTCAGGTAGTGTCCAGAGCCATGGAGGCGCATACCAGGAGCAGGCCAGATACATCAGGAACGTGAGCGATGGCCGTAGGAGGCAACAACAGCAGCGAGAGACGCGAGGCTACCTCCACCTTTGTGCAAGAAGGAGCACTGCCAGGAGCCCTGGCAAAATGACCACAATGTGCACTTGTCCTGCTCCAAACGGTCAGAAAACAGACTCCCATGAGGGTGGTATGAGGGCCGACCATTCCCACAGGTTGGGGTTGTGTTTACAGCCCAACACCGTGCAGGACGATTTGGCATTTGCCAGAGAAGCACCAAGATTGGCAAATTGCGCCACTGGCCCCTGTGCTCTTTCACAGATTGAAAGCAGGTTCACACTGAGCAACATTCTGTTACAGACGTGACCAAGTCGTGGAGGACGCCGCTGGGAGAACCGTTCTGCTGCCGGCAACACCTCCAGCCATGACCGGTTTGGCGGTGGGCAGTCATGGGTGGGTGTGCCTGACTCCATTAGTACCGAGATGAATCCTCAAGAACCCCTTGTGAGGACCATATGCTGGTGCGGTTGGGCCTGGAATTCCTCCTAAATGCAAGAACAATGCTAGACCCTCATGTGGGCTGGAGTGTGTCAGACAGCTTCCTGAAGAAGGACGGAGTTTGATGCGTAGTGGGACTGGGCCCCGCCCGTTCCCCGACCTGAATCAATGAGCACATTCTGGGACATTCATGTCTCGCTCCATCCACCAACGCCATGTTGCACCACAGGACTGTCCAGGAGTTGGCGGTCTGTCTATGTTCCGATGGTACTGCAAGGACGACAGCAAATACCCTCAGGAGAAGCCATCCGCTCAGCCTCATCAGGAGCATTGCCCAGGCGTGTATGTAGGGAGGTCCTACAAGGTCACGTCGAGAGGCCCCACACTGAGCCTCATTTTTGACTTGTTTTTAAGGACTTACATCAAAGTTTGGAATCAGCCTGTACGGTGTGGTTTTTCCACTTTAATTTTGAGTTGAAACTCCAAATCCAGACCCTCCATGGGTGATAAATTTTGATTTCCATGAGAATTTTGTGTGATTTTGTTGTCAGCACAGTTCAACTAGTGTAAAGAAAAGGTATATTAATAAGAATGTTTCATGTCATTCAGATCCTAGGATGTGTTATTTATGTTCCCTTTAGTTTGTTGAGCACGAGGTATAGTATAAAAATCCGTCTGATGTATCGATATCGGGCTTTGTTTGGTCTCCAATAATCGGTTAATCGGCGTTGAAAAATCATAATCGGTCGACCTCTGACAGTGTGAATCAAAATCTGGGACCGATAGACTGAAAAACTGCTTCTTTCTCAAGGCCATTCAGAATGATAACAGCCATCCACTAACATTTGAGTGGCTGCCTGCAACATAACTGACTCAAACTGCTGAGCGCGAGCTATAATAATAAAAAAGATGGATGTAATAAATGTATCACTAGTCACTTTTAACAATGCCACTTTATATAATGTTGCATACACTACATTACTCATTCTCATATGTACAGTTTGAAGTCGGAATTACATACACTTTAGCCAAATACATTTAAAAGAAAAACTTTTTTTCAGGGTTTGTTTTTCAGAAAAAAAACCAACAAAAAAATTCCTTACTTTTAATCCAAATAATCCCCCCCAAAATTCCACCTGTTTTAGGTCAGTTAGGATCACCACTTTATTTTTTTAAGAATGTGAAATGTGAAAATAACAGTAGAGAGAATGATTCATTTCAGCTTTTAATTTCTTTCAACACATCCCAGTGGCGTCAGAAGTTTACAAACGCTCAAGTTTATTCAAAACGTTTCGGGTAGCCTTCCACAAGCGTCCACAATAAGTTGGGTGAATTTTTCCCATTCCTCCTGACAGTGCTGTGTAACTGAGTCAGTTTGTAGGCCTCCTGCTCGCACACGCTTTTTTCAGTTCTTCCCACAAATTTTCTATGGGGTTGAGGTCAGGGCTTTTGTGATGGCCACTCCAATACCTTGATTTTGTTGTCCTTAAGCCATTTTGCCACAACTTTGGAAGTATGTTGGGGTCATTGTACCATTTGGAAGACCCATTTGCAACCAAGCTTTAACTTCCTGACTGATGTCTTGAGATTTGCTTCAATATATCCACATCATTTCCCATCCTCATGATGCCAGCTATTTTGTTGAAGTGCACCAGTCCCTCCGGCAGCAAAGCACCCCACGAACATGATGCTGCCACGCCCCCGTGCTCTCATGGTTGGATGGTGTTCTTCGGCTTGCAAGCCTCCCCTTTTTCGTCCAAACATAACGAGTCATTATGGCCAAACAGTTATTTTTTGTGGTTCATCAGACCAGAGGATATTTCTCCCCATGTGCAGTTGCAAACGGTAGTCTGCTTTTTTATGGCCGTTTTGGAGCAGTGGCTTTCTTCTTGCCGAGCGGCCTTTCAGGTTATGTTGTTATAGGACTCGTTTTACTGTGGCTATAGATACTTTTGTACCTGTTTCTCCAGCATCTTCACAAGGTCCTTTGCTGTTGTTTTGGGATTGATTTGGCACTTTTCGCACCAAAGTACGTTCCTCTCTTAGGAGACAGAACGCGTCTCCTTCCTGAGCGGGTATGACGGCGTGGTGGTCCGCATGGTGTTTATACTTGCGTACTATTGTTTGTACAGGATGAACGTGGTACCCTTCAGGCGTTTGGAAATTGCTCGCCAAGGATGAACCAGACTTGTGAAGTTCAAAAAAGAAAATTCTGAGGTCTTGGCTGATTTCTTTTGATTTCCCATGATGTCAAGCAAAGGAGGCACTGCGTTTGAAAGGTAGGCCTTGAAATACATCCACAGGTACACCTCCAATGACTCAAAATGATGTCAATAAGCCTATCAGAAGCTTCTAACCATGACATAATTTTCTTGGAATTTTCCAAGCTGTTTAAAGGCACAGTAAACTTAATGTATGAAACTTCTGACCCACTGGAATTGTGAAAGTGAAATAGTCTGCCTGTTGTTGGAAAAATTACTTCTGTCATGCACAAAGTAGATGTCCTAATCGACTTGCCAGAACCTATAGTTTGTTAACAAGAAATTTGTGGCAGTGGTTGAAAAACGAGTTTTAATGACTCCAACCTAAGTGTATGTAAACTTCCGACTTCAACTGTTTATACTGTACTCTATACCATCTACTGCATCTTGCCTATGCCGTTCGGCCATCGCTCATCCATATATTTATATGTGCAATATTCTTATTCATTCCTTTACACTTGTGTGTGTAGCCGATGTGAAATGCTAGCTAGTTAGCGAGGTGCGCGCTAATAGCGTTTCAATCGGTGACGTCACTCGCTCTGAGACGTTGAAAGTAGTTGTTTCCTTGCTCTGCAAGGGCCGCGGCATTTGTGGAGCGATGGGTAAACGATGCTTCGAGGGTGGCTGTTGCCTGTGTGTGCAGAGGGTCCCTGGTTTGAGCCCAGGTAGGGGTGAGGAGAGATGGACAGAAGCAATACTGTTACATGTGTAATAAGGTAGTTGTGAAATTGTTAGATTACTTGTTATATATTACTGCACGGTCGGAACTAGAAGCACAAGCATTTCGCTACATTCGCATTAACATCTGCTAACCATGTGTATGTGACCAATAAAAATTTGATGTTATAAACAGCAGGTACTACATCGTAGACCAATCAGAATTCATCTCTCATGTCCAGCCCGTTCATTATCTCAGCCAATCATGGGTAGCAGAAAGGTTTCCGTGGCTAAACCAACTAGGCTATTATTTAAAGAGTTTATTTGTTATTACAGATGGCACAATAGTTTGTAATTAAGGCACATGAAAGTTCACATGGTCTAGAAGGTATTTCTGCCCAAAAAATGCATTTTGATAAAAAACAACATTTAATACCTCTCCTGTGAAGTAGTGACATGAGACATAGCCTAATTTCCTGAAACTAGTCACATGTGCATATATTATATTCCCAAACTAGGCAAGTAGAACTATTCAAACGTGGGAGTGTGTCACGCTCAATGGGCCGAGGCCACAGACGTAATTCGAAACTAGACATTTGACTTGAGTTCTAGTTTTTTGATTTACATTTGGTTGAGTTGTCAACTAACATGAATTCAACTTGAAATCAAACAAAAATGTCACCATGTCATTGGATTTAGGTTAGAAGTTGAGTGAAAAAAATACGAAATGCCCTTATGTTGATTACTTGTTTTATTCAACGTCATCACATTGATTTCCAATGACATGGAAACAATGTTAATTCAACCAGATCAATAATGAACGCAGACAATTGCTTTTGAGGCACACAAATGAGGAGACATTGACTAGTAGGCCTATGCACTATATACAGCGTATTCGGAAAGTATTCGACCCCTTGACTTTTCCCACATTTTGTTACGTTACAGACTCGTTCCAAAAAAAAATGAATTGTTATTTTTTCCTCATCAATCTACACACAATACCCATAATGACAAAGCCAAAACAGTTTTTAGAAATTTTGGCAAATTTATAAACAAAAAAAATGGAAATATCACATTTACAAAAGACCCTTTACTCAGTACTTTGTTGAAGCACCTTTGCAGCGATTACAGCCTTGAGTGGTTTGGGAATAAACTACAAGCTTGGCACACCTGTATTTGGGGAGCTTCTCCCATTTTTCTCTTGCAGATCCTCTCAAGCTCTGTCAGGTTGGATGGGAGCGTGCTGCCACAGCTATTTTCAGGTTCTCCAGAGATGTTAGATCGGGTTCAAGTCCGGGACTTGGCTGGCCACACAAGGACATTCGGAGACTTGTCCAAAGCCACTCCTGCGTTGTCTTGGCTGTGAGCTTAGTCATTGTCCTGTTGGAAGGTGAACCTTAGCCCCAGTCTGAGGTCCTGAGTGCTCTTGAGCAGGTTTTCATCAAGAATCTCTTTGTACTTTGCTCCGTTCATCTCTCCCAGTCCCTGCCGCTGAAAAACATCCCCACACGATGATGCCTGCCACCACCATGCTTCACCGTAGGAGTGTGGACGCTTGGCATTCAGGCCAAAGAGTTCAATCTGGTTTCATTAGACCAGAGAATCTTGTTTCTCCTGGTCTGCGAGTCCATTAGGTGTCTTTTGGCAAACTCCAAGCGGGCTGTCATGTGCCTTTTACTGAGGAGTGGCTTCCATCTGACCACTCTACCATAAAGGCTGTTTGGTGGAGTGCTGCAGAGATGGTTGTCCTTCTGTAAAGTTCTCCCATCTCCACAGACGAACTCTGAGCTCTTCAGAGGGACCATGGGGTTCTTGGTCACCTCTCTGACCAAGGCCCTTCTCTCCCGATTGCTCAGTTTGGCCGGGCGGCCAGCTCTCGGATGAGTCTTGGTGGTTCCAAACTTTTCCATTTAAGAATGATGGAGGCTGCTGTTTTTGGGGACTTTCAATGCTGCAGACATTTTCTGCTACCCTTCCCCAGATCTGTGCCTCAACACAAKCCTGTCTCGGAGCTGTATGGACAATTCCTTCGACCTCATGGCTTGGTCTTTGCTATGGCATTGACTGTCAACTGTGGGGCCTTATATAGACAGTTGTGTGCCTTTCCAAATCATGTACAATCAAGTTGTAGAAACATTTTAAGGATGGGCAATGGAAACAGGACGCACCTAAGCTCAATTTCGAGTGGTCTAAATTACTATGTAAATAAGGTATTTCTGTTTTTTATATTGAATACATTTGCAAAACTTTCTGAAAACCTGTTTTCACATTGCCATTATGGGGTATTGGGTGTAGATTGATGAGGAATAAAATGTATTTAATCCATTTTAGAATAAGGCTGTAACGTAACARAATTTGGAAAAAGTCAAGGGATCTGAATACTTCCCGAATGGGTAACTTTTCTGAAAGAGACAAGTGTATGAATTCACAATGCTAGGCGAAGCTAAATCAGTTGCCAAATTGAGTGACAAAGYGCATCAATCATTCTATCATTTTGATTGACTCGTTTACGTTCCTTTAATAGGCATTCAATTAAAACACAATATCACACAAAATATCAGTTAACATGATTGATTTGGCACGGTTGTCTATTGCTTATTTATTATTCAGTTTTTATCACCTATTCAGTGAGGAATGTAATCTATTTGTATTTTTGGAAATGTTCTGAATGAATATTGCTGCTATTGTCCACAAGTCCTGCGTATGTGTGTGCGYGTGTGTGYACACCCACATGTGTAATAGGCAATGTGTGTGGTGATATGCCGGTGGGTGAAATCGTGTTACGCTCGCTGTCCTTACCTGCCTGTTAGCAAATTCTGAAATACACCATAATAACTTTAGGCAATCCTGTCAAACCCAAGAATTATTACGATTTAATTATCTGTGCGAGGAAGTTTAAATGATTTACGGGGCCGAACAAACAGATGTAATACTCCTCACTTATTCTCTTGTCTGGATTGTTAACTAGTCTACTGTCGCTGTTACACGCTACTCACTATAATCTACCGTGGCTCCTTCAATCTAGTCATGGTGCTCTCATGCCCTCCTCTTTCCCCATTCACTCAGACTGAGAAACCTGCTCTTCTCTCTCTCTCCGACTCTTTCCAGGTTATGAGGGATCGGAGCTGAAGATGGAGCTTTTCTGGATTTTGGTATTTTCTATCATCTACCCATATGCGCGAGGGCAAGGAGTGTACGGTAAGAAATAATCAATCAATSAAATTGATTTATAAAGCCCTTCTTATATCAGCTGATTTCGCAAAGTGCTGTACAGAAACCCAGCCTAAAACCCCAAACAGCAAGCAATACAGGTGTAGAAGCACGGAGGCTAGGAAAAACTCCATAGAAAGGCCAGAACCTAGGAAGAAACCTAGAGAGGAACCAGGCTATGAGGGGTGGCCAGTCNTAGACCAATCAGAATTCATCTCTCATGTCCAGCCCGTTCATTATCTCAGCCAATCATGGGTAGCAGAAAGGTTTCCGTGGCTAAACCAACTAGGCTCATAATTTAAAGAGTTTATTTGTATTTACAGATGGCACAATAGTTTGTAATTAAGGCACATGAAAGTTCACATGGTCTAGAAGGTATTTCTGCCCAAAAAATGCATTTTGATAAAAAACAACATTTAAATACCTCTCCTGTGAAGTAGTGACATGAGACATATGCCTAATTTCCTGAAACTAGTCACATGTGCATATATTATATTCCCAAACTAGGCGAAGTAGACTATTCAAACGTGGGAGTGTGYCACGCTCAATGGGCCGAGGCCACAGACGTAATTCGAAACTAGACATTTGGTTGAGTTCTAGTTTTGATTTACATTTGGTTGAGTTGTCAACTAACATGAATTCAACTTGAAATCAACAAAAAATGTCACCATGTCATTGGATTTAGGTTAGAAGTTGAGTGAAAAAAATACGAAATGCCCTTATGTTGATTACTTGTTTATTCAACGTCATCACATTGATTTCCAATGACATGGAAACAATGTTAATTCAACCAGAGTGTGCAGACTTAATGAACGCAGACAATTGCTTTTGAGGCACACAAATGAGTGAGACATTGACTAGTAGGCCTATGCACTATATACAGCGTATTCGGAAAGTATTCRGACCCCTTGACTTTTCCCACATTTTGTTACGTTACAGACTCGTTCCAAAAAAAAWKKAATTGTTATTTTTTCCTCATCAATCTACACACAATACCCCATAATGACAAAGCCAAAACAGGTTTTTAGAAATTTTGGCAAATTTATAAACAAAAAAAATGGAAATATCACATTTACAAAAGACCCTTTACTCAGTACTTTGTTGAAGCACCTTTGG
>NW_019957535.1:1806414-1820720 GCF_002910315.2 Salvelinus sp. IW2-2015 | reverse complement strand
CAAGCGATTACGCCTTGATGGCCTTGGAATAAAGCTACAACTTGGCACACCTGTATTTGGGGACAACTTCTCCCAGTTTTTCTATCTGCAGATCCTCTCAAGCTCTGTCAGGATTGGATGGGGAGAAAAAAGGGGCGTCCGGGCTTTTTGCCCCAACAGTGCTATTTTTAAGGGTTTTTCCCTTCCCAAGAACGGGATTGGTGTTATTGGCATGGTTAATGATATGTACAGTCTTCTCTCTACTGCATAAATTGCAATTTTGGGGCTTCACCATGTTTCATTGATATGTACAGCTGTGTGTCATCCGCATAGCAGTGAAAGTTAACATTTTGTTTCCAAATGACATCACCAAGAGGTAAAATATATAGTGAAACAATAGTGGTCCTAAAACGGAGCCTTGAGAAACACCGGAATTTACAGTTGATTTGCCAGAGGACAAACCGATATCTTTCCGACAGATAAGATCTAAACCAGGCCAGAACTTGTCTGTGTAGACCAATTTGGGTTTCCAATCTCTCCAAAAGAATGTGGTGATCAATGGTATCAAAAGCAGACATGAGGTCTAGGAGCACGAGGACAGCTGCAGAGCCTCGGTCTGACGCCATTAAAAGGTAATTTACCACCTTCACAAGTGCAATCTCAGTGCTATGATGGGGTCACATATCAGACTGAAGCGTTTCGTATACATTGTTTGTCTTCAGGAAGGCCTTCCTGAAGTTTTTTCAAAAAATGTTGAGAGGAATGGGAGATTCGATATAGGCCGATAGTTTTTTTATATTTTCTGGGTCAAGGTTTGGCTTTTTCAAGAGAGGATTTATTACTGCCACTTTTAGTGCGTTTGGTACACATCCTGTGGATAGAGAGCCGTTTATTATGTTCAACATAGGAGGGCCAAGCACAGGAAGCAGCTCTTTCAGTAGTTTAGTTGGAATAGGGTCCAGTATGCAGCTTGAAGGTTTAGAGGCCATGATTCTTTTCATCATTGTGTCAAGAGATATAGTACTAAAACACTTGAGTGTCTCCCTTGATCCTAGGTCCTGGCAGAGTTGTGCAGACTCAGGATAACTGAGCTTTGGCGGAATACGCAGATTTAAAGAGGATTCCGTAATTTGCTTTCTAATGATCATGATCTTTTCCTCAAAGAAGTTCATGAATTTATGTGAAAGCCATCCTCTCTTGGGGAATGCTGCTTTTTAGTTAGCTTTACGACATTATCAAAAAAACATTTTGGATTGTTCTTATTTTCCTCAATTAAGTTGGAAAAATAGGTTGATGAGCAGCAGTGAGGGCTCTTTGATACTGCACGGTACTGTCTTTCCAAGCTAATCGGAAGACTTCCAGTTTGGTGTAGCATCATTTCCGTTCCAATTTTCTGGAAGCTTGCTTCAGAGCTCGGGTATATTCTGTATACCAGGTTGCTAGTTTCTTAWGACAAATGWTTTTTGTTTTTAGGGGTGCGACTGTATCTAGGGTTTTGTGCAAGGTTAAATTGAGTTCCTCAGTTAGGTGGTTAACTGATTTTTGTACTCTGACATCCTTGGGTAGGCGGAGGGAGTCTGGAACAGAATCTAGGAATCTTTGGGTTGTCAGAGAATTTATAGCATGACTTTTTAATGATCTTGGTTGGGGGTCTGAGCAGATTAGTTGTTGGATTGAAAACAAAATAAAATGGTGGTCCGATAGTCCTAGGATTATGAGGAAAAACATTAAGATCACAACATTTATTCACGGGACAAAACTAGGTCGGAGTATGACTGTGGCAGTGAGTAGGTCGGAGATATGTTGGAACAACACTGAGTCGATGATGGCTCGAAAGACTTTGTGGAGTGGGGTCTTGTGGACTTTTCCATGTGGAATATTAAAGTCACCAAAAATTTTGAATTTATCTGCTAGACTACAAGGTCTGATAGGAATCCAGGGAACGTTGAGGAAGCTGTATGTGGCCCAGGAGGCCTGTAAACAGTAGCTCATAAAGTGATTGAGTAGGCATGTATTAGATTTCATGACTAGAATCTTAGAAGAGAAAAGTCGGGTTTTCTTTGTAAATTTAAATTTGTTAGCAAACTTTCGACTTTGCGGGATGCGCGGTGGACACTGTGTTACAACCTCCAGATCGAGCTTCAATGCATAACACTCTCCTTCGTGGCCTCCAATGCTCTTTAAAAATAACTAAATGCAATGCTCTATACGATCGCTGCCTGCACCTGCCGCACGTCCAGCATCACTATCTGGAACGGTTCTGACTTAGAATATGTGGACAACTACAAAATACCTAGGTGTCTGGTTAGACTGTAAACTCTCCTTCCAGACTCACATCAAACCTCTCCAATCAAAGTTACATCTAAAATTGCTTCTATTTCGCAACAAAGCACCTTCACTCATGCTGCAAACATACTCTTAAAACTGACATCCTACCGATCCTCGCTTCGGCGATGTCATTTACAAAATAGCTCCATACCTACTCAATAAATTGGATGCAGTTATCACAGTGCCATCCGTTTTGTCACAAAAGCCCATATACTACCACACTGCGACCTGTACGCTCTCGTTGGCTGGCCCTAGCTTCATACTCGTCGCCAAACCACTGGTCCGGTCATCTACAAGACCTGCTACGTAAAGTCTCCCTTATTCACTCGCTGGTACACAATAGCAGCACCACACTGTAGCATGTCGTTCCAGCAGGTATATCTCTCTGGTCACCCCCAAACCATTCTTCCTTTGGCCGCTCTCTTCCAGTTCTCTGCTGCCAATGACTGGTGAACTACAAAATCTTGAAACTGGAAACAATATTTCCCTCATAGCTTTAAAGCACCAGCTGTCAGAGCAGCTCACAGATTATGCAGATGCCTGTAATAGCCATCTATAATTTAGCCCAAACAACTACCTCTTCCGCCTACTGTATTTAATTTATTTTGCTCCTTGCACGCGGATTAATTTCTATTCTACTTTGCACATTTTGCACTGCAAATCACTAGCCATTCCATACTTGCTATATTGTATTTACTTCGCCACCTATGGCCTTTTTTTTCTTTACTCCTTATCTCACCTCATTTGCTACATTGTATATATAACTTATTTTTCTACTGTATTATTGACGTATGTTTATTTTACTCCACGTGTAACTCTGTGTTGTTTGTGTCGACTGCTTTGCTTTATTCTGGCACAGGTCGATTGTAAATGAGAACTTGTTCTCAACTAGTTTCCTGGTTAAATAAAGGTGAATATAAATAAAATAAAATATGGTCACTAGTGTACACAGAGGTGAGGCTCATTTAACACAGTAAATTCATCAGGCTTAAGCCATGTTTCAGTCGGGCAATCACATCAAGATTATGATCAGTGATTAAGTTCATTGACTATAACTGCTTGGAAGTGAGGGATCTAACATTAAGTAGCCCTATTTTGATATGTGAGATATACAATTCTTTCAATAATGGCAGGAATGGAGGAGGTCTTTATTCCAGTGAGATTGCTAAGTGCAAACCGCCATGTTTAGTTTTTGCCCAACCTAGGTCGAGACACGACACGGTCTCAATGGGGATAGCTGAGTGACAATTGACTGTGCTAGTGAGACGCATGGAGCTTGGCTGCACCCTGGCTGCCTGGTCTGCACCTGCGCTAGACTGCACCCTGCGCGCTAGACCTTGCACCCTGGCACAGCCTAGACTGCACCCTGCCGCCTAGTGCACCCTGCGCTAGACTGACCCTGCGCTAGACTGCACCCTGCCGCCTACTGACTTTGGCCGGCTAGATGCACCCTATCTCACTGTTTAGCTAGGGGAGTTAGAGCCTGTTCTATGTTGTAGATAAGATGAAAGCACTCCTCCAGCTAGGATGGAGTCCGTCACTCCTCAACAGGCCAGGCTTGGTCTTGTTTGTGGTGAGAACCAGAAAAAGGGCCAATTATCTACACATTCTATCTTTTGGGAGGGGTAGAAAGTTTTCAACCAGCGATTGAGTTGTGACTGCTGTAGAGTCATCACTCCCCCAGCTGGGAGGGGCAGAGACAATCATCGATGCCGACACATCTTTCTAGCTGATTTCACGCTGAAGCTATGTTGCGCTTGGTGACCTCTGACTGTTTCATCCTAACATCGTTGGTGTCGACATGGATAACAATATCTCTATATCTTAACTCACAGTTTTAGCTTTAGCCAGCACCATTTTCAGATTAGCTTTAACGTCGGTAGCCCTGCCCCCTGGTAATAAGGTGTGTGTGTGTGTGTGTGTGTGTTACACTGTCCATTCAGTGTATATGATGGTAATAAACAACGCAAATATTGAGTTATTGCAACAACAAAAAAATCGCACAGTTGTACGGGCTGGTCTCATAGACTAGACGTAACATAGTAAATGAAAATCCGGGACACTCAGATTGGTTTGTATGTTATTTTTGGTATGGATACATGAGACAGAAGGTTACTTAAAAGAAAACTCCACCAAAAACTATCTTTTGGTATTTGTTTCGTTAGTCATTGTTGACATAGTCTAAATGTTTTGCTTGTCAGAATCAAGTTTTCAAGATGTGTTACCTTCAAAATACAGAAATCTTCCCCCTATGATGCATTTTGCATCATATGATGCTGTGTTTTCATCATATGATGCTAAACGTGATGGCTGACAAGCAAAACATTTTGGGACTATGTACACAATGGACTAATGAACAAATACCAAAATATCATTTTTGGGTAGAAAAAATTAAAGGAGGGTGGGTAGGCGTAGAATGCGAATGCCTAGCAACCAAAGGTTGCATGTTCGAATCTTATCACGGACAACTTTAGCATTTTAGCTAAATTGTAACTTTGCAACTAATTGCTACTTTTTTGATACTTAGCAATTACTTACCATGTTTGTTAACCCTTCCCTAACATTAACCTTTAACTACTTCTAACCTTAACCTATCTTAATCCGAAACTAGCTATTTTAGTCACTTAGCTAAGTGTAGATTAGGCACAACAATTCTAACTTGTACATATCATACGAATTGTGATTTTGTAACATATCATATTGAATTTTAATTTGTAAAATATCATATGAAATGGATGATGGACATCCACAAATGAATACATACCATAATACTCCACAAATGAATCCATAAAATTCATACTAATTTAAAAAATCAGACTTGTGTTTACTATGTGACGTCTACCCCTGAGTCCAGATTAGAAGTGAATGAGAAAGAAGTAACCATCTTTAATTGTCTTGTCCCAGTACATTTTCTTTTTTGGTGCACAAGAGATTAACAAGTTAATAATATTATTAATATTAACAATGGGCCTAATGCATTTCACCTCCGGCTTTCTTCGTGCATCCAAATGCTCTGACATAAAAATAATTTGACATTAAATTTGAACAGCAATTAGAAAAGTTGGAGGCTTTCTCAGTCCTTGGTAATCTCTATTAAGTCAGCAAGAAGAGCATGGCTTCGGGGGATTCCTAGTATTGCATAATTTAACCTATTGAAACCTACATACACTCTAAACAATGCTGGGTTAAAAAACAACATTTGGGTTATTTGATAACCCAGTGCTGGTTAAATATTGGAGAGAACACACAAGCTGGGTTATTTTGACCCAACGCGTTGGGTTGTGTGAAAAACCAAACATGTTGGGTTGTTTGGATTACCCAAACATGGGTTAATTTAACCATGAGTAAAAATGTTTTACCTTCTGTTGGGTTGACCTAGCAGCTGGGCCTTTTTTATTTGATTTATTTACCTTAATTTAACCAGGCAAGTTAACTACCTTAAGGATCTATGGGATCGGTGTCCCTATACAGGACGCTTGTTTCTAACGTGCGCTAATGTGACTAGAATGACAACGTAAGTACAGTTGAAGTCGGAAGTTTACATACACCTTAGCCAAATACATTTAAACTCAGTTTTTCACGATTCCTGACATTTAATCCTAGTAAAATTCCCTGTCTTAGGTAGTTAGGATCATCACTTAATTTTAATATTGTGAAATGTCGGAATAATAGTAGAGAGAATGATTTATTTCAGCTTTTATTTCTTTCATCACACTCCCAGTGGGTCAGAAGTTTACATGCACTCAATTAGTATTTGTAGCATTGCCATTACATTGTTTAACTTAGGTCAAACGTTTCAGGTAGCCTTCCGCAAGCTTCCCACAATAAGTTGGGTGAATTTTGGCCCATTCCTCCTGACAGTGCTGGTGTAACTGAGTCAGGTTTGTAGGCCTCCTTGCTCACACACGCTTTTTCAGTTCTGCCCACAACTTTTCTATGGGATTGAGGTCAGGGCTTTGTGATGGCCACTCCAATACCTTGATTTGGTTGTCCTTAGCCATTTTGCCACACTTTGGAAGTATGCTTGGGGTCATTGTCCACTTGGAAGATGCATTTGCAACCAAGCTTTAACTTCCTGACTGATGTCTTCAGATGTTTATTATTTTGTGAAGTGCACCAGTCCCTCCTGCAGCAAAGCACCCCACACCACAACTGATGCTGCACCCTCGTGCTTCACGGTTGGGATGGTGTTCTTCGGCTTGCAAGCTCCCCCTTTTTCTCCAAACATAACGATGGTCATTATGGCAAAAAGTTCTATTTTTGTTTCATCAGATCAGAGGATTTCTCCAACAAAGTACGATCTTTGTCCCCATGTAGTCTGGCTTTTTTTATGGCAGTTTTGGAGCCGTGGCTTTTTCCTTGCTGAGCTGCCATTCAGGTTATGTCAATATAGGACTCGTTTTACTGTGGCTATAGATACTTTTGTACCTGTTTCCTCCAGCATCCTCACAAGGTTCTTTGCTGTTGTTCTGGGATTGATTTGAACTTTTCGCACCAAATCACGTTCATCTCTAGGTGACAGAACGCATCTCCTTCCTGAGCGGTATGACGGCTGCGTGGTCCCATGGTGTTTATACTTGTGTAGCGGGGTTCGTTCTGCGTTGTGTACTTTTAATTAGGACACTGCCACAACTGAAGGTCTGCTAGTTGAATTATTTTTATTTGCCCTGCACACGAAGAGACAACACACATGATGTTAACCCTTGGCGCAGTCCTAGCTCTCAGGCACCTTGCTAGCCGAAGGTCAGGCAAAAGAGAGCGTCAAAAGGAAATAACATGTGCTGCGTGCACACATTCAATGCACAACAGCACACCATACAATACAAGTAAAATGATACAGAACATAATTCGGACAAAATAAAAGACATACCTGCACACGAAGAGACAACACACATTATGTTAACCCTTGGCGCAGTCCTAACTCAGGCACCTGTGCAAGCACATGGACACTCACTCAAACACTGTCCCAAGTACTCACAAGTTACAATAGATACTCTAGTTAGCGAGCTTTGTGAAACTTGTTAACATAAATCTTTATATTATCCACATTGTAACAAACTTATGGTAGCATAACAGTACATTGTGTAACATTATGACGGTTTTATATTAAACAATTTCGGAGCCAAGGACAACATACCATGCTAGCCGAAGGTCAGGCAAAAGAGAACAATAAGAGGGTATGGAAATACAGATAACCCGTGATGGGCCAAACCAAAATATACAAAACTTTTACAATTGTCACGTTCCTGACCTGTTTTCCCTTGTTTTGTATTTATTTAGTATGGTCAGGGCGTGAGTTGGGTGGGTTGTCTATGTGTGATTTTTATGTTGGGATTTTGTGTTCGGCCTGGTATGATTCTCAATCAGAGGCAGCTGTCAATCGTTGTCCCTGATTGAGAATCATACTTAGGCAGCCTGGGTTTCACGTGTGTTTTGTGGGTGTTTGTCTACCGTGTTAGTGTTTTCACCACACGGTACTGTTTCGGTTTTCTGCACTTCGTTTATTGTTTTGTATTTCAGTGTTCAGTTTCGGTTTTAATAAATCATCATGAACATGAACCACTCTGCATATGGTCCGATCCTTCTCGCCTCTCCTCGTCCGATGAGGAGGACGAAATAGACAATCGTTACAACAATCACATGTATGTACAATATTCATATGAAAAAGTGTTTGTACACCAAAGAACAACATTAGCTATGCAGCTGTAATTAAATAAAAAATTATTATTATCATTATCAAATTATTAACATCCCCTCTTGACCTGGCCTATTTGAATTGGTCCTTGTGTGCAACTTGGTGCATAATCTAGGGGAACAACATCACAGCTATTGTTTGTACAGATGAACATGGTACCTTCAGGCGTTTGGAAATTGCTCCCAAGGATGAACCAGACTTGTGGAGGTCCACCTGTAACAATTGTTCTCCTCCTCGTCTGAGGAGGAGCATGGATCGGACCAAAACGCAGCTTGTGTGGAATACATGATGAATTTATTTAAACAAGACGAACACGAAACACACTTGATAAATTACAAAATAACAAAACGACGTAGACCGACCTAAACATGAGAACTTACAGAACACGAAGAACGCACGAACAGACTAAACAAACAAAACAGTCCCGTGTGGTACATACACTGACACGGAAGACAACGACCCACAAAATCCCAACACAAAACAAGCCACCTATATATGATTCTCAATCAGGGACAACGATTGACAGCTGCCTCTGATTGAGAACCATATTAGGCTGAACACAGAAACAGACAAACTAGACACACAACATAGAATGCTCACCCAGCTCACGTCCTGACCAACACTAAAACAAGCACAACACATAAGAACTCTGGTCAGGACGTTACACCACCATTCTTTTTCTGAGGTTTGGCTGATTTCTTTTGATTTTCCCATGATGTCAAGCAAAGAGGCACTAAGTTTGAAGGTAGGCCTTGAAATACATCCACAGGTACACCTCCAATTGACTCAAATGATGTCAATTAGCCTATCAGAAGTTCTAAAGCCATGACATAATTTTCTGGAATTTTCCAAGCTGTTTAATAGCACGGTCAACTTAGTGTATGTAAACTTCTGACCCACTGGAATTGTGATACAGTGAATTATAAGTAAAATAATCTGTCTGTAAACAATTGTTGTAAAAATGACTTGTGTCATGCACAAAGTAGATGTCCTAAACGACTTGCCAAAACTATCGTTTCTTAACAAGAAATTTGTGGAGTGGTTGAAAAACGAGTTTTCATGACTCCAACCTAAGTGTATGTTAACTTCCGACTTCAACTGTAACAGCAAACTGTCCAGGACATAGACATGTCTTATATGGGGAGAAAGCTTAAATTCTTGTTTTAAACCTCTAACGAGTCACAAACCCGGATCCGGGATCCCCCATCAAAAAAGCTGACTAGCATAGCCTAGCCTAAAGCTACAGGGATATTCATATAATAAAATGTTCATGAAATCACAAGTCCAAGACACCAAATGAAAGATACAGATCTTGTGAATCCAGCCATCATTTCCGATTTTTTTTATGTTTTACAGGGAAGACACAATATGTATTTCTATTAGCTAACCACCATAGCAAAGGACACAACTTTTTTTCTCACCATTTTTTTCCTGCATAGGTAGCCATCACTAATTCGACCAAATAAAGATATAAATAGTCACTAACCAAGAAAAAACTTAATCAGATGACAGTCTGATAACATATTTATTGCTACTCCCTGACGAAGGCCATGCAGCCGAAACGCGTCGGTTTTAACAACTTTGTTTCTATTGAACATGCCATACTAATAAAGGCATTTTAATTAATTATATGAAGAGTGCCTTGGTCCTCCTTTCTTTTTGATGTATAGCATATGTTTTGTTAGAAAAATGTGCATATTTCAGGTATAAATCACAGTTCTACATTGCAGCTGCAATCTGAAATAGCGTCGATGCAGGCAGAATAATTACAGAGACCAACGTCAAATACCTAATTACTCATCATAAAACATTTCTGAAAAATACACAGCGTACAGCAAATGAAAGCCCAACATCTTGTGAATCCAGCCAATATGTCAGATTTTTTAAGTGTTTTACAGCGAAAACACAATATAGCATTATATTAGCTTACCACAATAGCCAGAAACACAACCGCATTTTCAGCAGCAAAGGTTAGCGATCGTAACAATCCAGCAAAAGATATATAATTTGACTAACCTTGATAAACTTCATCAGATGACAGTCCTGTAACATCATATTACACAATGCATATAGGTTTTGTTCGAAAATGTGCATATTTAGCAGCACAAATCGTGGTTATACAATGTGATCAGTAGCAACAATTCAGGCATTCTGGGCGGCGCCATCTTGGAGAGGCACCTAATCTAATCGATAAATAATCGTAAACTTGACTAGAAAATACAGGTTGGACAGCAAATGAAAGATGCATTAGTTATTAATGCAACACCGCTGTGTTAGATTTTTAAAATTAACGTTACTAGACATACAGTGTGCGTTACAGCCAGACCAGTGCCGAAATTAATGGCGGACAAATCCTTTTACATTTTTCCACATAAATACGAATTAACATCATAAATAGCTCTTACTTTTGGACGAGCTTCCATCAGAATCTTGGGCAAGTTGTCCTTTGTCCAAAATAATCGTGCTCGGTTTGAAAACGTCCTCTTCAACTTTGGAAATAGCAGCTAACATTAGCTATGTGGCGCAGACATGCCCAAATCTTCAAAACGCAATACTAAGGAAAATCCGAAAATCGCAATATACTCGCATAAACTGATATAACTCGGTTTAAAATAACTTCGTTATGTGTTCTAACACCTATATCGAATTAAATCACAGACGGATATATCTAAGGCCGATAACTTGAGCTTTTCCGAACGCCATTCTGAGGTCCTGCTTTGCGCAATGACGAACAATGAAAAGAGTGCACCCCCCATGCCATGGGCTTTTATAAGGTCTGAGATCTGCCTAGAAACTCCATTCCAATTCTCATTGGTTACTGACATCCAGGGGAAGGCGCATGCAGTTCATGTCGACCCATAGGATACATACAGAGTTTTAAACTGATCCTAGAACAGGGTCAACATTTTCAGATTTTGCAGTACCTGTCAGGAATTTCGCTGCCAAACGAGTTCTGTTTCACTCAGAGAAATAATTCAAACGGTTTTAGAAACTAGAGATTGTTTTCTATCCAATAGTAATAATAATATGCATATTGTATGATCTAGAAAAGAGTACGAGGCCGTTTCATTTGGGCACGATTTTTTCCAAAGTGAAAACAGCGCCCCCCTATTGACAAGAAGTTTTAATTAAACTGCACTGTCCAATTTACAATAGCTATTGCAGTAACAAAAAAACTAACTTTTATCACGGGAACTGGTTTAATACATTCACCTCGGAAGGTAAATAATGTACTTACATTCAGTAATCTTGCTCTGATTTGTCAACCTGAGGGTCCCAGAGATAAAATGTAGCATAGTTTTGTTTGATAAAATCATTTTTTATTTTCAGATGTAGGAACTGGGTTCTACAGTTTGAAACCCTGCTGTCGCTGTTGTCTTTTTTGTAGATTGTTTCTGATGATAGGACGACAGAATTGTATCTTTGAAAGCCTACACATTCTAGTTCAGATTTACAGATTTACATCAAAATGTTGCAAAACTTATGTGATTAAACATGAAACTATTTGTGAGAAGATCAAATTTGATTTTAGCTTCTAAATGAGAGAATTGTTTCAAAAGTAAACTTATGCTCAATCAGTAACCCCACCCACCGGAGCACAGACATTGGTTAGAAGGATGAAACACGCCCCTTCTTCTCCCCAGCACAAAAGCTCCCGTAACAATGATTATCATTTATTTCCAGAAATGTGCGAATTTCAACGTGGAGATGACTATCACCACGCTGGAATGGTACATTTCTACTAGACCAGCCAGAATACAGCACGAGCTGATTATGGCAACTTGGTATGAACTTTGAACTATTATTCACTAAAGAAAAGTGATACATCCTAGACGTCGAGTTATCAGCTGCAGCTGTAAACGTATGTGGCCTAGGAAAGAATAGACAATCTCCTAAGAACGACAGGGTACTTCAACGTATCCGCTCTACAACACTACGACCAGAAAGATTCTTCAAAGGACAATGGCGATTTAGCTGGGCAAACCAGTCTTCCGTCCTTGACCCATCTATCGAAGCGCAACTCAGCGTAAATATATATCTTGCATTTTCCTTTTCTGAATGGGCAGTTATTAGAATGTGTAAGATTCTATATTTACGGTAGCATAGCTTCTCAAGGTCCGAAAGAGACCAAATTCCTTTGTACCTCAGTCTTCTCGCTCTTTCATTCAAACCCAACCCCTTTCCTTTGTGTAACCAGCCGTCATAGCAGGTTAGTCCACTAGGGACTTTTCATGACATGATTAGTAATCGATGTATGATCTATCCTGTGTATATACACTGCTCAAAAAAATAAAGGGAACACTTAAACAACACAATGTAACTCCAAGTCAATCACACTTCTGTGAAATCAAACTGTCCACTTAGGACAGATAGCCAGTGGGCATAGAACCAAAGATTGTCATGGACTGCTCGCTCGCTGTCATTACGCAAACGGAGGCTAAGGGTATTGCGAAGCATATCACAAGGACAATTCCTTGGATACGCCCAGATTGGCTGCTAAGTGTTCCAAGAGATCAACGAACTGTCTGGCGCATATTATCTAGAAAAATGGAGAAGAAGGTGACCTGCCAATACGTGTCTAATGTAGTATCTCACCCAAGCTCGGTCTGGGCAAACCGATGCACGTAAGTCGTATCAACTGACGGTTGGGCGCTAGCAAAATCACACGTGAGACTCTACCCACTGCGAGCGAATGTGAGGGATACAGCCCACGAGCTATATAGCACTCCACCTTCCGTCAGGCATAGAGAGAGAGGCTTTGAGCCTGGGATCAATGACCTGAAGAGGAGCTGGGACCACAGTCTCAAAGAAAACCTTAGACGACGCGCTACCCGTCATGGGATTAAATCCTGCAGCGCAGCGCAAGGTCCCCTGCTCAAGCGCAGCGCATGTCCGGCCGTCTGGAAGTGTTGCCCAATGACCATCTGGATGGATCTCAGAGGAGGACATGGGCAGAAGGTCCTTGTTGGTCTGATGAGACAAAAATAGAGGCTTTTTTGGTCTAAAACTCCACTGCCGTGTTTGGAGGAAGAAGAGAGGATGAGTAAACAACCCCAAGACCACCATCCCAAAGCGTGAAACATGGAGGTGGAAACATCATTCTTGTGGGATGGTTTTCTGCAAAGGGGAACAGGATCGACTGCACCGTATTGAAGGGGAGGATGGATGGGGGCCTATGTATCGGCGAGATCTTGGCCAACAACCTGCCTTCCTCAGTAAGAGCATTGAAGATGGGATCGTGGCTGGGTCTGTCCAGCCCAATGACAACGACCCGAAACACAACAGCCAGGGAACTAAGAGTGGCTCTTAAAGAATGCCATCTCAGGTCCTGGAGTGGGCCTAGCCAAGTCTCAGAACCTGAACCCAATAGAAAATATTTGAAAGGCGAGCTGAAAGTCCGTTATTGCCCAGCAACAGCCCCGAAACCTGAAGGACTCTGGAGAAGGTCTGTATTGGAGGAGTGGGCCAAAATCCCTGTGGAGTGTGTGCAAAGCCTGGTCAAGAACTACAGGAAACGTATGATCTCTGTAATTGCACAACAAAGGTTTCTGTACCAAATATTAAGTTCTGTTTTTCTGATGTATCAAAATACTTTGTCATGCATAAACATGCAAATTTAATTAGCTTAAAAAATCAATACAATGTGATTTTCTTTTGGATTTTTGTTTTAGATTCCGTCCTTCACAAGTTGAAGTGTACCTATGATAAAATTACAGACCACTTCTAGTATATGCTTCTGCTATAGTTGGAAACGCTTTTGCAAATTGGCGTGGGTTATCACATATACTATGTATACTGTATGTAATTCTGTGTGATTATTTAGTAAATAAATAATTAAGCCAATAATGTATTGCTGATTCATCTTGTTAGCCAGGGTTCGTGCAGATAACCAAGTGCTTTTACGACAATCAGAATGAACTGAATAAGGTGACGATTAATAATTGACTGCTATTGAGAGTTTATTGGGAAGAAGCAGTTCTAATAAACACTCTTCCGTGGTGCCCCAGGTTATTGATGGAGTTAATTGTTGCATGGTTTAATTCAATCACTTAATCAATTAAACGTTAGGTAATTCGTTTTGATAAATAGCCTGTCATCTTCATTTAATCAGTCAGAGACACGCACAATAGGCTCTTGGGGACTCATACACGTATAAGCCTCATTAAAGCTTTAAAAGTGTCAGTGTTTAACTTAAACATGTGATAGATACAAAAGATGCACAGAATTACATTTACTCTCAAGGCCAAAAAGATGAGTGGCAAAATAACTAGCTGAAAGCCACGCCCCTACTAAGCCAACCTCC
>NW_019957535.1:1799054-1801999 GCF_002910315.2 Salvelinus sp. IW2-2015 | reverse complement strand
AGGAAGCAACACTGATTGACAAATAAATTTCACATGCTGTTGTGCAAATGGAATAGACAAAAGGTGGAAATTATAGGCAATTAGCAAGACACCCCCAATAAAGGAGTGGTTCTGCAGTGGTGACCACAGACCACTTCTCAGTTCCTATACTTCCTGGCTGATGTTTTGGTCACTTTTGAATGCTGGCGGTGCTTTCACTCTAGTATATATGTAATTCTGTGTGATTATTTAGTAAATAAATAATTAAGCCAATTTATGTATTGCTGATTCATCTTGTTAGCCAGGGTTCGTGCAGATAACCAAGTGCTTTACGAGTCTTCTGAGTTGACCCACTGGGTCATATCTCAATAATCCAGCAGTTTTTGAAAAACCCATTGGTCGTGATTCATTGATCGTAACCAAAAGGTTGCTGGTTCGAATCCCTGAGCCGACTAGGTGCCAAATCTGTTTATGTGCCCTTAACCCCAATTGCTTCTGTAAGCCGGTCTGGATAAGAGCATCTGCTAAATGACTAAAATGTGATGATGAAGAATACACCAGATGTTATAATGATTCAATGTGCAATCAACAAACTGGACGTGTCTGGTCTCCTGCTACCTTGGTTACAGCGCCTTGCAAAAGTATTCCTCCTCCTTGGCGTTTTTCCTATATTTGTTGCATTACAACCTGTAATTTAAATAGATTATTATTTGAATTTCATGTAATGGACATACACAAAATAGTCCAAATTGGTTTAGTGAAATGAAAAAAATTACTTGAAGCCCCAAAATAAGATCTGGTGCAACCAATTACCTTCAGAAGTCACATAATTAGTTAAATAAAGTCCACCTGTGTGCAATCTAAGTGTCACATGATCTGTCACATGATCTCAGTATAAATACACCTGTTCTGAAAGACCCCAGAATCTGCAACACCACTAAGCAAGGGACACCACCAAGCAAGCGGCACCATGAAGACCAAGGAGCTCTCCAAACAAGTCAGGGACAAAGTTGTGGAGAAGTACAGATCAGGGTTGGGTTATATAAAAATATCAGAAACATTGAACATCCCACGGAGCACTGTTAAATCCATTATTAAAAAATGGAAAGAATATGGTACCACAACAAATCTGCCAATAGAGGGCCGCCCACCAAAACTCACAGACCAGGCAAGGAGGGCATTAATCAGAGAGGCAACAAACAGACCAAAGATAACCCTGAAGGAGCTGCAAAGCTCCACAGCAGAGATTGGAGTTTCTGTCCATAGGACCACTTTAAGCCGTACACTCCACAGAGTTGGGCTTTACAGAAGAGTGGCCAGAAAAAAGCCATTGCTTAAAATGTTTTCACCAAAAGGCATGTGGGAGACTCCCCAAACATATGGAAGAAGGTACTCTGGTCAGATGAAAGTAAAATTGAGCTTTTTGGCCATCAAGATAAATGCTATGTCTGGTGCAAACCCAACACCTCACATCACCCTGAGAACACCTTCCATGGTGGGGGCTGCATCGTGCTGTGGGGATGTTTTTCATCGGCAGGGACTGGGAAACTTGTCAGAATGATAGATGGCACTAAATACAGGGAAATTCTTGAGGGAAACCTGTTTCAGTCTTCCAGAGATTTGAGACTGGGATGGAGGTTCACCTTCCAGCAGGACAATAATCCTAAGCCTACTGCTAAAGTAACACTCGGGTGGTTTATTGGGAAACATTTGAATGTCTTGGAATGGCCTAGTCAAAGCCCAGACCTCAATCCAATTGAGAATCTGTGGTAGGACTTAAATATTGCTGTACACCATCAGAACCCATCCAACTTGAAAGAGCTGGAGCAGTTTTGCCTTGAAGAATGGGCAATGTGGCTTGATGTGCCATGCTTATAGAGACATACCCCAAGAGACTTGCAGCTGTAATTGCTGCAAAAGGTGGCTCTTCAAAGTATTGACTTTGGGGGGGTGAATAGTTATCAAGTTTTCTGTTTTTTTGTCTTATTTCTTGCTTGTTTCACAATAAAAAAAATATTTTACATTTTCAAAGTGGTAGGCATGTTGTGTAATCAAATGATACAAACCCCCCAAAAATCCATTTTAATTCCAGGTTATAAGGCAACAAAATAGGAAAAATGCCAAGGGGGTGAATACTTTCGCAAGCCACTGTAAGTATGTTACACAGGTATGAGTCTGAGAATTATGCAACTTATTGTCCCACAAAAAACGTTGTGCCAGTAATATATGTCCTATTTTTTTAACTGGTTTAAACAAGCCATTTTCTCTGTAGATATGGTGAAAACCTAACGGTCACGAATCTGCACTCAGTTTATTCTCTATGGCACTCAGAGGCTGCGGTACAGCAAGCCTATCATCAGAACAATTATTATGGTTTTTTTCTAGTGTCGCAAAGCAAGATATTTACACAGCAATTTAGAGCAAACCGAAATGGCTTGTGTTCAACTTGATCTAGCTAGCTAGCAAACGTTAGCCAGCTAGCTAGCTAGGTTAGCTAAGAAAAAAAAAATCGTAACTCAACGTTGGCTAGGAATAAAGATACTTATAAACAAGTGAAGGTACATATCCAGTAGCTGCTGAAAATATTCTTCCACTTCAAGAAGATATTTACTAAATAGTCTGAGCTTCATGTTTCTTACCCAACAGCATGAGGTTGGCGCCTAAAGCTGATCATTTGAATCTACGGTAGGCATAAGCTATTACTGTAAAGAAATACAGAATGTTAGACACATTTTTACAGGAGGCTTCCAATTACAGTTAATAACAGTATTTTTCAGCATGTTCAGCATGCTGTAAAACCACATTTACAGTGTTTTTTACTGTTGAATTTACAGAAAAATCTTAGTGTGGAAACGTTAATTTTTAGGTTGCAGGGAGGTTCTGAGAATGTTTTACTCTGGTTCCTTAAACGTTTTGTCTGGGAGGTTTTATTAGAGTGCAAACTCCCACAACTTTTAAACCAAATC
>NW_019957535.1:1780747-1794644 GCF_002910315.2 Salvelinus sp. IW2-2015 | reverse complement strand
TAGTCTACATTAGCTAGCTACATTTTCAGATATACACATTTAATAAATTTGACAGGAAGTGGCTTCATTTCAAGCTAAAGTGTACTGTTAGGCTAGCTAGCTAAAGAAGAGCTATTCACTAGAGAAGAGCTTCTTCTTCTAGAGAAGAGCTCTTCACTAGATACCAAAACATTCAAAGGACATTTTTCAAAATTGAGATTAAAGTTTATCAACTTTCAAAGCATAATTACTTCCTATTTCCTCAAAAATGAGAGTGTATGATATACATTTTTAGCTCTGAGCTCTACTTTACTCCAATGTTAAAAAACACAAATTTCAAATTTTCTCCTCCTAAGACCGATCCAGGTAGTGAGACACATATGTAGACACTGATGTTGGTGCTGGAGATAATGAGATTTGAGTTTGAAATGTGCGAATTGCCCTTTAACGCTCTGAGAACGGACATATAGTTATTTGGAGGTTTTTGAATAACTTCCTTTAAAACTTTCACTGAATGTTTCAAAAGACTTTTAATAACACAGCTCATTTGGAATAACATTATTTAACTCCAAGCATAGACAGGAGACATGGAAATGAATTCCTTAGGCATTAATCATGCAAACACATGTATTTATTGTCACAAGGCATCAGTGAGAATTAAAACATATGATCTTCTATTCTCTATCCATGGAATTAGTCCACTGCCTCCTAATGAAGCTAGCATGCCATGTCTTTTAATACAAGTTTTTTTTGTTTCTGAGAACGGACTGTATTTTTTATTTGTTATTTCTTGTGGTCTTTATGGAAAGTTTTCTTCAAGTTCTGAGAACGGAATTTAAAGAAATTGATGTTAAAGGGGCAATCAGCAATTGCTACATCCCATTTTTTAGACTCATAAATATATGTACCCATTGATTCTTGAATAATTGTACTTATAAATGCCTAAAAGCTTAATTTAATTGTACCCCATCAGAATCTAAAAAATAATTAGCTTGTTGTACTCCAATGTCTGTAACAAAGTAATATAAACAAACACTTATAGCCTCATATATCATGGGAATGTCAGCCCTTGCATCCATAGCTCTGTCTATTTAATCCTGAGAGTGTACATTTCTCCAGCCCCAATCCCTCAGCTGGGAAAATTCCAAATTAGGCAAACATCATTTTTAAAAACTCCCAACTACACGCTGTGGCCAAGCTGACTGGCAGCCTTTCCACAAAAAAAAACGATCCTAAAGGTTTAATGGGCCGCATTTTACAAATAAAACACGTCATGGGCCACTAAAGCCATTGCGAATGACCAGTGGTGTTGTATCGAGGTTTCTGCTGACCTAGGTGCTTCTTCCACTTGGCAGCTGTATCACAGAGTTGCTGATTGTAGCTCCCAGGATTATATTTTAAGTAGGATAGCAGCCTAGACAATAAATAACTMATATTGGTAGCCATCTAGATGTCATCTAGATGTAATCTACAGTTTACTCATTGGGGAGAGCATGAACATATGAACAGGAACCACACCCGGACACCGTGTCCTTAGCTGTCACAACCCTGTGYGATTCGGTTCACTCAGCTCTCAGCTGCGCGACATATGGAATCGTTTTGCAGGCCAAGTGTTCTGCCCTCACAATATGTAAGCTACAAAACTTGGCAGACAGCTTTACACTCTTCCAATAAAGAATCAGGAGGSACTAGTACCGTTAAGAATCKTTAGTAGAATATATTTTGTTTGTTAAACTGTAACAGATACAGAAAGGAGAAAATGTATGAGGAAAAAGTCACTATATACTGTACATTCACACAAATGGATACCAATAAAGAACAGCATCTCAATCACAAGTTAGCAACAAGAAAACGAGCTTAGCTAGCCAACATGACCATTTGGAAATGATGACAATTTACATCCTAGGAAAGGTGCCACGAAACATATACACAATCTAATTGTCCATATTTAAGTGATAATGCCCTCGAAGCCAGTGTTTGTTGGATATATTGGCACGGGTGTTGTTAGGCCCAAGACTTCGGCAATATATCCAACAAACACCGGCTTCGAGGGCAGTATCACTTTTATACAACGGGTTACCAACATATTCAAATAATAATCAACATATTTTCATYAAAAACTTTATTTTGATTAATTTATTCGTACTATTTCATCATTCCACAAGATATAGTCCCGACACAAATCTAGGGTTGCTAGAGACGCGACCCAGCCATTCTGTTTTTTTGTTCTGTGTCTATGTACACGAACGACCCAGTTGTTCAGTCTTTTTGTTCTGTATCTATAGACGCTACCCAGTCGTTCGTTCTAAATGTTCCATTGCCATACTGGCTGGCAACGATCTTATCCCTTGCTTGCTAGGTAGCCAACTACGGCTAATTTACAGTCACGTCAAAAAGTGCAGCCAGAATAACAGCAAAGTAGCTGCATTTGTTTAAGCTGTTTTCTAGTGACATTTATTTGGATACATCTATAACAATGAGCTAATGAGGCACGATTAGCAAAAGGGTCTGAGTGCCAAGACTGTGCAAAGCTGTCATCAAGGCAAAGGGTGGCTACTTTGAAGAATCKAAGATATATTTTGATTTGTTTAACACWTTTTTGGTTACTACATGATTCCATATGTGTTGTTTCATAGTTTTAATGTCTTCACTATAATTCTACAATGTAGAAAATAGTAAAAATAAAGAAAATCCCTTGAATGAGTAGGTGTGTCCAAACTTTTGACTGGTACTGTATGTAACTAAGCTATTTCTGTTTTTTATCTTTAATAAATGTGCAAAMWTTTCGAAAAACCTGTTTTCKCTTTGTCATTATGAGGTACTGAGGTACCTCACGAGGTACTGTACCTGCACCACTGCACCTGTACATAGCCCATCTATAATTTAGCCCAAACAACTACCTCTTTCCCTACTGTATTTATTTATTTATTTTGCTCCTTTGCACCCCATTATTTCTATMTCTACTTTGCACATTCTTCCACTGCAAATCAACCATTCCAGTGTTTTACTTGCTATATTGTATTTACTTCGCCACMATGGCCTTTTTTTTGCCTTCACCTCCCTTATCTCACCTCACTTGCTCACATTGTATATAGACTTATTCTTCTACTGTATTATTGACTGTATGTTTGTTTTACTCCATGTGTAACTCTGTGTTGTTGTATGTGTCAAACTGCTTTGCTTTATCTTGGCCAGGTCGCAATTGTAAATGAGAACGTGTTCTCAACTTGCCTACCTGGTTTAATAAAGGTGAAATAAATAAACAGTGTGTAGATTGTTGAGGATTGAAAAAAATTTTTTTTTAGAATAAGGCTGTAACGTAACAAAATGTGGAAAAGGTCATGATGAATTCTTTCCGAAGGCGCTGTACATTCCCATAACTTCCAAGGACCACATGTGATAGCTGTGTTGTCACCTATRGAGACAGATGCGACTGGCTGTCCTTGGGGCGCCGAATGCCGCAAACACGCCTGATTTGACACTTCCACTCGGAAAGCCTTCTCACGCTTATCATGTTCACTAGCCTACTAAACCCCTGTCATAAAGTAACTAAGTAAGCCTTGCCCGGACCAGAACGGCCCACAGGGTTAGGGTTATTCTATCTTCTGTTTTTATTGCTTGAGGCAGCTTTATGTACAATAATATTCCCTGGACACTTGCTAGCTAGCTCACTAACTAATGAGATAGGTTTGATAATGTGCACAAACAAAAAAAATCCTTTAATCACAGAACTTGTTAGCTAGACGTAAAAGAGCTAGAAAAACATATGTATTGTGCAGCTTTATTGTTTCAATTCTGATGAAAAGGGGGTGGAGTACCAGGTTGGTACCAGGTTGGTACAACTTTTGTTCTAGCAAGAGAAGGAACTGCCTCCTATTGTGCTAAGTACCTATCGGCAGTCAAATTTCTCATTGTGTCTGACTTCTTAAGCTTTTCTTTAGATACTCTAGTGGCTTATACTGCTAATGATATCTAGATTTGAGTCCCCCCTGATCCCTCTTTGTGTTACTGTTCATCGATTGTGCTGCTTTTGTATTTCGACACAGTTGTCTAAAGCTCCTAACACAGTCTTGTCAATCAAAAGGGGTGCTAACAGGCGAGAGAGAGAGCTAATATCTTGTATTGCTCAGGCACAATGCATGCCAAAGACGGCAACATGTGCCAGAAGTTGCCGCTATACAATTATCTAAGATCAGTTATGCATTTTTCCACTTAATGGTTAAGATTTGGGCAGTGGCAGGCTGACCCTTTATCTGTGCCTGAAAAGAAAAATGTATATCCAGTGTGCAGAACATGGACACTCTTTCCTTACCACAGATGAGGTTTTTAAAACAATGATTGGATTGTCATAAAGGTTCACTAGACTGTGTTGTAACATGTAATTACAKTAAGAAATAGTTTCTGTGCAACAACATAAATTGTGGCATTGACCTCCATCTCAATGTGCAGGCCTGAATTTACGCTCTCTCACTCATGGAAGACTATCCTGTATTCTTGTACGACCCAGCACTAACACACTTCACATTTCTTGGAACACACTTGTATTTTCTCCATTATTGATACACACACCCACGCATGCACGCACACACACTTCTTCTACTACTGTATTCATGAATTGAACTGCTTCGTAAAGGCCTGTGGCCTAGAAAGTCCAGAGTTATAGCGCCCGTGACCACCAGGGCCTCCAGTGACTGACTCTTCGTCTTCCTCATCCTCAGCACTTTTTTTTGTCTATCTCTCTCTTTTATGTCTCTCACCGCYGCATGTGGGTTTTTTTGGATGCTGAAAATTGCCCTTTTTTATCAACCATTCATAATTTATCCGTGGCTGTGAGGCGGTGGAGCGCAAGCGAGGGAGGGAGGGATACAGAGATGGAGGAAGAGAGGGGGGAGCGCAGCCACATGAGCTAGTGATGACAATCTTCTCGCTTTTCTGCCCTCCTCCTTTCTTTCTTTCTTTCTTTGTCACACATTCATTCATTCACACACATGTTTTCTCTCTCTCTCTCTCTCTCTCTCTCACAATGTCATATATTTTCTCCAGGCCCTGTTGGGAGATTGAAGTAAGTAAGCATTTCACTGTAAGGTCTACACCTGTTGTATTTGGCGCATGTGACAAATACAATTTGATTTGATGGTATTTAGGCCCCAAAATATACAATGCCAGTTAGGAGCCATTTCCACAGTAGGGGCCAAAATGTCTTTTTAGCTGGGAAAAAGTGGAGGACAGTGGAGGAGAGAGACAATAGTGTCTGGGGCCTTGGAAGGTCGAGAGCTGAGCTATTCTTCCTCGCTCTCTATCTCCTCTCAATCTCTATCTCTCTCCTCTATCTTCTCTCATTCTCTATCACCTCTCTTTTTCTCTGATTCACCTCCTCTCTTTTTTTCTCTCAATTTTTTAAAAATATATATCTATATACTCTCTCACCCTCTCTCCTTTCATACTCTCTCAGTCCCTCTAACTTTGTAATATCCTCCTACAGGCAAAATGAAGTGAAAAAACACTATAGATGGCTTTTGATTGATCTCCCCCCTGAGACAGAGAAGAGAGAGAATGTGTGTATATACTGTATGTGTGAATGTGTGTGTCAGAAAGACAGAGTGTGTGCTTCTCTCTTTCTTTCTCGCTCTCTGTGTGTGAGTGTGTGAGCCCTCCACTCCTTCACCAGTGCCATCTAGTTAATGGTGCTCTGTTGTTGTTGTCAGGGGTGGGAGTATGGATAACAGCTTGGGGTTATTGGGCCTTCCTCTCCATTTGTGGCACCCAGCAGGTTGCCGTCTCTCCTTTTATTTCTCTCTCTCTCTCTCTCACACACAACACACCAACCCAAACAAAAACCACAAAAACAAACAACACACACAACACACACACACACACACACACACACACACACAACACACACACACACACAACACACAACACACACCACGTCACGCCCCTGACTTTAGTTATATTTGTTTTCTTTGTTTTTTTGGTTAGGTCAGGGTGTGACAAGGGTGGTTTGTTTAGTTTTTGTATTGTCTAAGGGTTTTTGTCTTGTCTAGGGTTTTTTGTCTTGTGTAGGGTTTTTGTTTGTCTATGGGGATTTTATAGGGTCTAGGGGTTTGTAGGTTTATGGTGGCCTGAGTTGTTTCCCAATCAGAGACAGCTGTTTCTCGTTGTCTCTGATTGGGGAGCCTATTTAGGTTGCCATTTGCCATGTTGGTTTTGTGGGTAGTTGTTTTCTGTCTCTGTACCAGACCGGACTGTTTCGTTTGTTCCGTTTTGTTATTTTTTGTTCTAGTGTTCAGTGTTATTAAAAATCATGAACACGTACCACGCTGCACCTTGGTYCTCTCCTTCTTCCTCAGACGAACATCATTACACACACACACACACTCACACACACACACACTCTTGCATTCAAATCATTGAGAGAGAGGGATAGTTTTCTGCTATCCATCATCATCTCCCGCCCATGTATTATCTCCTCTCCTCTCCCCATACTATCCCAAAGTCCCTGTTATTTCATTGGGCCCTGGCAGTGTGGCCGGTTGGTACACAGAAATTCTATTAACCCGCGGGTCAGAGCCCAAGTCCCGATCCATCGTGGTTTACTTTAGCATCAACCCCTGGCCCCCCTGGCTGCGGTGWCGCAGCGGCCCGGGCCACTTCCAAACGGGTCGGCTTATCCCTAAAGCTTCCGCCAATTAAATTCCTGTGTCAGCGGTGGCTGTCCCGAGGTGCGTATCCCACCAGGAAACTTGAAATTAAGAGTTTTACAYAGCTGGGGAAGAAAGAAAACACACATCTCGAGATGAAAGAGAAAAGAGAGWGGGTTGAGAGAGAGGTACAGTCGCCTTTCGGTGGGGAACTGTCAAAGAAAGTTTTGCAGTTCTTTTCTTTCTTCTGATCGGTCAGATGTTATCAAGAGAGGTGGGGTTGGTGGTGATGTGACTCTTCATGGCCAAGGGGCAGAAATAACAGGTTTGTGTTGTATGTGTGTGTGTGTGTTGGAACAGCTGGCAGGCCATGACTTATACATGAGGGCAAAAGGAGGGTTGTGAGCCGCAGTGAGAACATTGCTTACTTCAGAGACCACCGTCTCTCCCTCGCTCCTTTGTGGAATTTTTGTATCTTCTTCTTTCTCTCCCTCATCTCCTTGTTCTCATCTTCATTAATTACTTTCTGAGATCATCCTTTCATTTCTTTATTTTTTTATTTTTTTTTGCGCCTGAATTTCATTCCTTCTCCTTCTCCTTGTCTGTAGTATTTTCCTCCCACCTTGTCATCCAACTCTACATTTCCTCACTCACTCGCGCTCCAATCCCTCTCCAATCCCTCCATCTCTCACTCTCTCATCACTCCTCTCATCGATCTTTCCCTTAAAATACTTTTGATCTGTTAGGACAGGCAATTATTACTACAATAATGCAACAGGCTTTCATGTAGGCATGTTGTTCGCTTAGTGTATTAAATACTTCACCTGTGTGTCACAATGTGCATTGGTTGGGAATATTAATTCATGATTAGCCCCTTTTTTTCAATTTTCACATAAAATGACATACCCAAGTCTAACTGCCTGTAGCTCAGGCCCTGAAGCAAGGATATGCATATTATTGGTACCATTTGAAAGGAAACACKTTGAAGTTTATGGAAATGTGAAAGAAATGTAGTAGAATATAACACAATAGATCTGGTAACAGATAATACAGAGAAAAAAACGACAGTTTTTTTGTACAATCATCTTTCAAATGCAAGAGAAAGACCATAATGTATTATTCCAGTCCAGGTGCAATTTTTGATTTTGGCCACTAGATGGCATCAGTGTATGTGTAAAGTTATAGACTGATCCAATGAACCATTGCATTTCTGTTCAAAATGTTGTATCAAGACTGCCCAAATGTGCCTAATTTGTTTATTAATAACTTTTCATGTTCAAAATTTTGCAATCTCCTCAAACAATACCATGGTATTCGTTCACTGAAATAGCTACTGTAAATTGGACAGTGCAGTTAGATTAACAAGAATTTAAGCTTTCTGCCAATATCAGATATGTCGATGTTCTTGTTACATACAACCTCATGCCAATCGCATTAGCCTATGTTAGCGCAACCGTCCCGTGGAAGGGACACCGATCCCGAAGAAGTTTTAGGGTCAGTACACACTGTGGTCTCTGAGGACTAGCAGACAGTGTGGTATATGAAGAATAGCAGACACAGTGGTCTATGAGGACTAGCAGACACTGTGGTCTATAAGTAAGTCTACTAGCAGACACTGTAGTCTATGAGTAAGCCTACTAGCAGAYAATGTGGTCTATGAGTAAGTCTACTAGCAGACACTGTGGTCTATGAGTAAGACTACTAGCATACACTGTGGTCTATGAGTAAGCCCACTAGCAGACACTGTGGTCTATGAGGACTAGCAGACATTGTGGTCCATGAGGACTAGCAGACACTGTGATCCATGAGGACTAGATGACACTGTGGTCTATGAGTAAGTCTACTAGCAGACACTGGTCTATTAGTAAGCCTACTAGCAGACACTGTGGTCCATGAGGATCAGATGACACTGTGGTCTATGAGTAAGATTACTAACAGACACTGTGTTCTATGAGTAAGCCTACTCGCAGACACTGTGTTCTATGAATAAACCTACAAGCAGACACTGTGTTCTATGAGTAAGCCTACTAGCAGACACTGTGGTCTATGAAAACCACCAAGCAACACCGGTTCTTGAGTAGCCTACTAGCACGCACTGTGTTCTATGAATAAACCTAACATAGCACTCTGTTCTATGGAACCTTGCTTGATATTTGTAACCACAGGCAACACTGTGTTCTATGAGCTACCTACTAGAACGCTTGTGGTCTCTGATACCTACAGCTACACTGTCTTCTTGAAGAAGCCTAAGCAGACCACTGTGTCTAGAGTAAATCTAGCACAAGACACTGTTCTTTGAGTAGCTACTAGCAGACACTGTGTTCTATGAGTAAACCTCACATACACTGTTGTGTCATGAGTAACCTTACTAGACAGAACACTGTGTCCTATAGCTAACCTACAGCAGACACTTGTCTATTGAGTAGCTACTCAACACTTGTGTCTTGATAAGCCTACAGCAGACACTTGGTCTAGATAAACCTCAGCATACACTGGTCTATGAGTAAGCCTACTAAAGATACTAGCAGAGACTGGTCTGTTAGGCGAATACGACACTTGGTCTATGGAGCGGGAGACAGAACAATCGATTGTCAAATTTAGGTCAGTCCTACCAGGTTATATGGAGTCTATTACCAAATATATGAGTCCGGCTACTTCATAAGGATTGTGTGCAGTTGACACCCCACATAAAAAAATACTCTTCTCCTAGGGCTGGTGTTGAGGGTTATCCAACCTCTTCATAATGCATCCTAAACACTTGAGAACTCTTTGTACCTCTTCTCATCTGTTCATCATGTCCAGTTCAACTTCTTTCCCATGTTCTCCCAACAGTGTAATAGAAACAACAGCAGAACTTCTAGCCTGACCTTAACCCTTAACAACCTTGATAACAATTTGAAACTACCCCTCTTCATACATTCTGCACGCTCCAATAAACATCGCCCTTTGAGTGTTAAGAAGTAGAGAGAGAGAGTATTTGTGTGATATGAACACAAATCTAGGGTTTGCCTAGTAATGCGCATTCCTAAACACAGGAGTTTAAAAGGAGTGATAGTTGCAAAAGTCATAAGATGGCAGTGTTACCATCCACTTTATAATATCATGAGATTTGCTTACTTGTCCAAAGATCCTTCCATACTCCCTATCAAACTGCCACATCCGTCCCGTCTGAATGACCTTGTTATCCTTAACCTGTCGCCCTGTATCTGTCAGCCACCACTTTCCTGTTCCCTCAAACGCCCTGCAACGCAGACACAGCCTGTTCCGAAGGACCTTGAATTATTAATCAAATCAAAAAAATATTTTGTCACGTGTGCCGAATACAACAGGTGTACACCTTACCGTGAAATGCTTACTTACAAGCCCTTAACCAACAATGCAGTTTTAAACTCAAGTAAAAAWAAAWAAAWAAAAWATATAAATAAAAAAGAAGAAAAATATCAAATAATTAAGGAGCAACAATAGATTAACTGTTGCTAGGCTATATACAGGGGGTACCGGTACAGAGTCAATGTGCGGGGGCACAGGTTAGTCGAGGTAATTGAGGTAATATGTAGGTAGAGGTAAGGTCACTATGCGTGGATAATAAACAGAGAGTAGCAGCAGCGTAAGGGGGAGGGGGGSTGCAAATAGTCTGGGTAGCCATTTGATTAGCTGTTCAGGAGTCTTATGGCTTGGGGGTAGAAGCTGTTAAGAAGCATTTTGGAACTAGACTTGGCGCTCCGATACCGCTTGCCGTGCTGTGGCAGAGAGAACAGTCTATGACTAGGGTTGCTGGAGTTTTKGGCAATTTTTAGGGCCTTCCTCTTACACTGCGCCTGGTATAACGATCCTGGATGGCAGGATGCTTGCCCCAGTGATGTACTGGGCCGTACGCACTACCCTCTGTAGTGCCTTGTGGTCAGAGGTCGATCAATTKCCATACCAGGCGGTGATGAAACCAGTCAAGATGCTATCGATGGTGCAGCTGTAKAACTTTTTGAGGATCTGAAAAGATTTGGCATGGGTCCTCAGTCTCCTGAGAGGGAATAGGTGTTGTGGCGCCCTCTTCACGACTGTCTCGGTGTGTTTGGACCATGATAGTTTGTTGGTGATGTGGACACCAAGGAACTTGAAGCTCGCAACGTGCTCCACTACAGCCCCATCGATGAGAATGGGGGCGTGCTCGGTCCTCCTTTTTTTGTAGTCCACAATCATCTCCTTTGTCTTGATCACGTTGAGGGAAAGGTTGTTATCCTAGCACCCCACTGCCAGGTCTCTGACCTCCTCCCTATAGGCTTTCTCGTCGTTGTCAGTGATCAGGCCTACCACTGTTGTGTCGTCAGCAAACTTAATGATGGTGTTGGAGTCGTGCTTGGCCATGCAGTCATGGGTGAACAGGGAGTACAGGAGTGGACTGAGCACACACCCCTGAGGGGCCCCCGTKTTGAGGAGCAGCGTGTCAGATGTGTTGTTACCTACCCTTACCACATGTAAGGGTTCTTACCACAGGTTCCAGTTGCAGAGGGAGGTGTTTAGTCCCAGGGTCCTTATCTTAGTGATGAGCTTTGAGGGCACTATGGTGTTGAACGCTGAGTTGTAGTCAATGAAGAGCATTCTCATGTAGGTGTTCATTTTGTCCAGGTGGGAAAGGGCAGTATGGAGTGCAATAGAGATTGCATCATCTGTGGATCTGGCGGTATGCAAATTGGAGTGGGTCTCGATTTTCTGGAATAATGGTGTTGATGTAAGCCATGACCAGCCTTTCAAAGCACTTCATGGCTACAGACGTGAGTGCTACGGATCGGTAGTCATTTAGGCAGGTTACATTGGTGTTCTTGGGTTACCTTGGTGTTCTTGTCTGGGTGTGTAAGCATTTGTTTGAGTTTGGTCTGCTTGAAAYATGTTGGTATTACAGACTCGATCAGGGATAGGTTGAAAATGTCAGTGATGACACTTGCCAGTTGGTCCGCTCATGCTTTGAGTACACGGCCTGGTAATCCGTCTAGCCCTATGGCCTTGTGAATGTTGACCTGTTTAAAAACTTCTTAGGGCTCGGCCGCCAGCTGGACACCTGTCGACAACTTCCGGTGAAGTTGGAGGGCGTGCAATTCAAATAAATAAGCATAAAAATGATATTAAACATCTAAGTACATACAAGTGTCTTATATCGGTTAAAAGCTTAAACTTTGTTAATCTAACTGCATTGTCCAATTTACAATAGGCTTCACAGCGAAAGCATGCCATGCGATTGTTTGAGGACGGCGCCCCACATCAAAACATTTTTCAACCGTAACAGGCTTCATAAATCATAAATAGCGATTAAATATTCATTTACTTTGTGAAAATCTTCCTTTGATTTGCAATCCCAAGGGTCCCAGCTACAACATGCATTGTCGTATTGTTAGATAAAATCCTTCTTTATATCCCAAAAAGTATGTTTAGTTGACGCCATCGATTTGAGTAATCCACTCGTTCAACCTGCAGAGAAAGGAATCCAAAAAGCTACCGCTAAACTTTGTTAAAACAAATCAAAATGCGTTTCTATTTTAATCCTCAGATACCTTTTAATGTAATTAAACTATAATATTTAATACGGAAAGTAGTATGTTCAATAGAAAAGCAAAATTAGCAAGTGCGCTTCCTCTTCGTCGTGCGCGCACAGACTGATTTCCAACACAGTCTCCCAGTACCAAAACTATAAATTCTTCCTTGTTTGGGAAGAAACAAGCCTGAAACCTTGAACAAAGACTGTTGACATCTAGTGGAGGCCATAGGAATTGCATTCTGGGAGCCTGCATCGAAGCGAGCATAGAAGTTATTTAGCTCGTCACTGGGCAGCTTGCAGCTGTGCAACCCTTTGTAGTCCGTAGTAGTTTGCAAGCCCTGACACATCCGAAGAGCATCGGAGCTGGTGGAGTGCGATTCAATCTGAGTCCTGCATTGATGCTTTGCCTGTTTGATGGTTCGTCAGAGGGCATAGCGGGATTTCTTATAAGCGTCCGGGTTAGAGTCCCGCTCCTTGAAAGCGACAGCTCTACCCTTTAACTCAGCACGACTCCAACACAAGCACAAAAATTGTGCTTTTCTTTCAAAAACAAGGTCATTTCTAAGTCGCCCCAAACTTTTGAACGGTAGTGTACTTCCGGTCACAGATTTTACAGTTTTTAATGTCCCGTTGGCAGGATAGTCTTAATCGGAGCTCATCCATTTCATTATCCAATAATTGCACGTTGTCAAATAGGACTGATGGTAGAGGCGGATTACTCACTCGCCGTCGGAACCTTACAAGGCACCCCGACGTACGTCTCTTCTTCAAGCGAATGATGGGGATTTGGTCCTTGTCGGGTGTCTGAAGTAAATAAGCGTCCGACTCGTTAACGAAAAAATGTTTGTCCAGTACTAGGTCATAGCTGTTCTGATATCCAGAAGCTCTTTTTGGTCGTTAGAGACGGTGGCAGAAATATTATGTACAAAATAAATAAAAATAAATAAAAATCAAATGTATTTATATAGCCCTTCTTACATCAGCTGATATCTCAAAGTGCTGTATAGAAACCCAGCCTAAAACCCCAAACAGCAAGCAATGCAGGTGTAGAAGCACGGTGGCTAGGAAAAACTCCCTAGAAAGGCCAAAACCTAGGAAGAAACCTAGAGATAGTCCTGAGGCATGGTCCCTAGGGTGTTTGATCCCTGGTCTGGGGGGTATATCGGATGGGGCCACAGTGTCTCCTGACCCCTCATGTCTCAGCCTTCAGTATTTATGCTGCAGTAGTTTATGTGTCGGGGGCTAGGGTCAGTCTGTTATATCTGAAGTATTTCTACAGTGTCCTGTGTGAATTTAAGTATGCTCTCTCTAATTCTCTCTTTCTTTCTTTCTCTCTCTCAGGGGGACCTGAGCCCTAGGACCATGCCTCAGGACTACCTGGCATGATGACTCCTTGCTGTCCCCAGTCCACCTGGCCGTGCTGCTGCTCCAGTTTCAACTGTTCTGCCTGCGGCTATGGAACCCTGACCTGTTCACCGAACGTGCTACCTGTCCCAGACCTGCTGTTTTCAACTCTCTAGAGACAGCAGGAGCAGTAGAGATACTCTCAATGATCGGCTATGAAAAGCCAACTGACATTTACTCCTGAGGTGCTGACATGTTGCACCTTCGACAACTACTGTGACTATTATTATTTGACCATGCTAGTCATTTACGAACATTTGAACATCTTGGCCATGTTCTGTTATAATCTCCACCCGGCACAGCCAGAAGAGGACTGGCCACCCTCATAGCCTGGTTCCTCTCTAGG
>NW_019957535.1:1763750-1777640 GCF_002910315.2 Salvelinus sp. IW2-2015 | reverse complement strand
GTAAATTCATCAGGCTTAAGCCATGTTTCAGTCAGGCCAATCACATCAAGATTATGATTAGTTCATTGACTATAACTGCCTTGGAAGTGAGGCATCTAACATTATAACGATCTCTTTCAATAATGGCAGAACTGGAGGAGGTCTTTATTCTAGTGAGATTGCTAAGGCGAACACCGCCATGTTTAGTTTTGCCCAACCTAGGTCGAGGCACAGACACAGTCTCAATGGGGATAGCTGAGYTGACTACACTGACTTTGCTAGTGGCAGACTCCAGTAAGATGGCAGGCTGGCTAACAGCCTGCTGCCTGGCCTGCACCCTATTTCATTGTGGTGCTAAGGGAGTTAGAGCCCTGTCTATGTTGGTAGATAAGATGAGAGCACCCCTCCAGCTAGGATGGAGTCCGTCACTCCTCAACAGGCCAGGCTTGGTCTTGTTTGTGGATGAGTCCCAGAAAGACGGCCAATTATCTACAAATTCTATMTTTTGGGAGGGGCAGAAAACAGTTTTCAACCAGTGATTGAGTTGTGAGACTCTGCTGTAGATCTCATCACTCCCCCTAACTGGGAGGGGGCCAGAGGCCACACGCTGAAGCTATGTTGCGCTTGGTGACCTCTGACTGTTTCAATCTAACATCGTTGGTGCCGACGTGGATAACAATATCCCTATACTCTCTACACTCGCCAGTTTTAGCTTTAGCCAGCACCATCTTCAGATTAGCCTTAAYGTCAGTAGCCCTGCCTMCTGGTAAACAGTGTATGATCGCTGGATGATTCGTTTTAAGTCTAATACTGGTAATGGAGTCGCCATTGACTAGGGTTTTAAATTTGTCAGAGCTAATGGTGGGAGCCTTCGGCGGCTCAGACCCCGTAACGGGAGTAGAGACCAGAGAAGGCTCGGCCTCAGACTCCGACTCGCTGCTTAATGGGGAGAACCGGTTGAAAGTTTCTGTCGGCTGAATGAGCGACACCGGTTGAGCATTCCTACAGCATTTCCCTCCAGAAGCCATGAGAAAGTTGTCCGGCTGCGAGGACCGTGCGAGGGGATTTATACTACACAGATGCTGTTTCATCCTTTTCTATACTGAAATTACCCTTGCCTAAGAAGCTGGGCTTGCAGCACAGCTATCCTCGCCGTAAGGCGATCGTTCTCCTGTATATTATGAGTACAGCATCATGTTAATGTTACTACTTAGCTTCGGCTGTTGGAGGTCTTGATGAACCATGTCCAGATAAAGCGTCCGGAGTGAAAAAATAAGTTACAAATAACGCAAAAAAAMCACACACACAGTAGCACAATTGGTTAGGAGCCTGTAAAACCGCAGCCATCTCCCCGCCGCCATCTCTCCTCCCCTGTTATTCCCCCGGTAATAGAACTGGGAAGGGAGGGAGGGATGGAGAGAGGAGGAGGATGAAGGGGTATGTAGGCACGCCTTCAGAAAGGAAGCCACAGAACAGTCTTCCTTTCGTAGAAACACCTTGATCCACAAAGCACACACAGTTCTGAGCTTCAGTTGAAGCTCTAGGGGTGCTCTAGGTTTTTTGTTGAGGAACATGGACTTCCTCAGGGCAGATATACCATGCTGTACCCTGTTGAGGTGTCTATAGGTGCGCCCTCTATGTAAGTAACTAAGCCACTTTGGTGCATGGTTTAGTGTCAGTGTGACTTAGTGTTTCTCCCCCTAGCTGGAATAGAGTAACAGGATTTTTGGGCACTGGCCAGCCGGGCTATTGCAGACCCAGCATTGCAAAATTAGTTCTGTGAATGTTCCCAGAACATTTAATTAGGTTGTTCTGAGAATGTTCTTGGTTTGCTGGTAAGATTATGTTACATGGTTGTATCTAGGATTAATTGAACCGGTATTATTTTTGTTCTTGCACTGATGTTGTCTCTAGCCTGTGAGTGTTAGTCAATGTGTCCTCTTGTAAAAACCCTCCACTGATTGTGTTTATCGAAAGACCAGTCAGGATCCAAAATATAACACAGACCAACATTACCGGATACATTCACTAATGGTCCTGTGTCACGGCTGTCTTCGTCCTCCTCATCTGACGAGGAGAAGCGAGAAGGATCGGAGGACCAATACGCAGCGCGGTAAGTGTTCGTCATTTTAATGGAAAAAACTGACCACTACAAAACAACAAAGTGACAACCGTGAAGCTAATGAACAATCGTGCTGACACAAACACTACACATAGACAATCACCCACAACCCACAATGACAAAAACAGGCTACCTAAATATGGTTCCCAATCAGAGACAACGACTAACACCTGCCTCTGATTGAGAACCATATCAGGCCAAACACAGAATTAGACAAACTAGACATACAACATAGAATGCCCACTCAGATCACACCCTGACCAAACAAAACATACAAAGCAAACTATGGTCAGGGCGTGACATCCTGTGATTTGGTTGGCTGGAGTAGCCTTCAACCAGCCACCTTTGATTGAAATTCATTGCCTCCTTTTGTTCGAATTTTTGCCATATTGGAAGTTACTAAAACTTAAGGGAAAATATATATAGTCTCCACTTTTAAACGCTATTTAAAACGCTTTACGTCCAACATCGGAGGGTGAGTCATCCAAAGATGGCCGCTCTTTAAATATACTGTATACAATCAATCGGCAACATGGTGCATAGTGAAGGTTTCTCTTGACACATTTTGATTTCATAGATTTGACTCTCAGTCTTGTTGAGTGATTGTGCAGCAGATTTCTAGGAAAAATGTAGATGTCTCAAAAGTAGTTGACGGCTGCTATGTTGGCGCTGGGAGTTTTGGGATTGCCGGAAATGTTTTCTGTCCTGGGAATCATAGCGTGGGCTTGTTTTTTGGATTTTAGTAAGAAATGCAATACCTGTGGGAAGTGTACACATGTACACAGCAAAACAAAGACCACAGCCACACACATACCGACACTCCACCGCCACACACAACCCACCCCACACACAACCCTCCATGTATTATGTCTATTTCATTGTAATTAGTATACATTTTTTTGTGGTAATTTTACCCCATTTTCCTCCACAATTTTGTGATATCCAATTGCTAGTTACGATCTTGTCTCACCGCTGCAACTCCCCAACGGGCTGTTTCTTAACTCACTGCTCGCTTAACCCGGATGCCAGCCGCACCAATGTGTCGGAGGAAACACTGTTCCACTGACAACCGAGGTCAGCTTGCAGGCGCGCGGCCCGCCACAAGGAGTAGCTAGAGTGTAATGAGCCAAGGAAAGCCCCCCCGGCAAAAACCCTCCGGTAACCCGGACGGTGCTGAGCCAATTGTGCATCGCCCTATGGGGCTCCATGTCACGACTGGCTGTGGGATCGAACCCAAGGCTTTAATGGCGTCTCAGCACTGTGATGTAGTGCCTTAGACCGCTGCGACACTCGGGTGGCCAGTATTCTTTCTATTTCATCACAATAGAATAACACACAGTCTCTATTGGTATGCGTGATAAATCACCAGCGGCATGACCTGAGACTGAGTACGCCCCAAATAGCTCCATATTATTTTTTTAGGGCACTACTTTTGCCAAGGCCCATATGGCTCTAGACAAAAGAGGGAATAGGGTGCCATTTGGGACACAGGCACCCTGTTAGTTATTGTCACTCGCCTCTCTCTCTCCCGATGAGTCCCTCCGCTCCTGAAATGGGTCAACCTAGCCAGTGAAAGGCGCTGCAAAGGTTAAAACTCACAAAAGCAGGGAAGGTGACAAGTGCAAAAGGGAGGAGGACGAGTCTGTGTCTTACCGAAGCAAAGAGATGGTTATTTGGGGGATAGTTTTGTCTAAATTTGTATCTTCCTGGAGGTGATCATGCTATTTCTTTAGATCAGTTTTAGATCAGGTCTAACTTTAAAGGATTGTTGTGGTTTATTGTGTGATAGAGTGAGATTGTTTAAACTAATGTGTCACGCTCGTCGTAACGTTGAAGAGAGGAGGACCAAGGCGCAGCGTGAAATGAATGCATACTTGATTTATTTAACGAATATGAAAATGAAGAACACTTGACAAACTAATACAAAACAATAAACGTGACGCTAATGAAAACTAGTGCTGACACAAACACTACACATAGACAATAACCCACAAACTACCCAATGAATATGGCTGCCTAAATATGGTTCCCAATCAGAGACAACGATAGACAGCTGCCTCTAATTGAGAACCAATCTAGGCAACCATAGACATACATCACACCTAGACTAGCAAAATCCCATAGAAATACAAAAACCCCTAGACAATGACAAAAACACCTGCATCCCCCATGTCACACCCTGACCTAACTAAAATAATAAAGAGAACAAAGATAACTAAGGCCAGGGCGTGACATAATGCTAAATGTGGATGGATTGTAGATGGATTTGAGGTGAGAAGGAAAATGAGTTGACATCAAATTTTTTGTTTTGTGAAAATTGAAAAACACCATTCCCTAAGTGAGTCAACAAAACAGGAAAAGACTAGACGGTAACGATTTTTTACAAAGAAATCGGTTTTGACACTTCTGATGCCACTAGACTAGATGCCACTTGATCTGATTGGTTTTTACAGTGTGTTAACATCAGGAAGTTGATGCTGTCTTAAGGTGTCACTGTGGAGAAACTTTGGAAAGGTCAAAGTTTGGATTTATCAGAATGCCACTTCGAGTTTGACCTATACATTGCGCTATTGATGTATTATTCATAGCATCCACACTTTGAGATGTGTGTGTTGATGAGAGCCGTTCAGATGTTTCTGATTCTTATAAAGTCCTGAGAATGGACATTCAGTCTCTCTCTCTTCCATCTCTTTTCTCATACGCCACTTTTACTTACTTCACCCTCTGTCTCACTCTTTCCACGCCGACCTCTCTCTCGCTCTGTACACGAACACCTTCCTCTGCAGTCGTTTTTCAATACTGAGTCTTCCATTGATTAACTATTGTTTGCCTTAATTTGTGTTTGATTAAGTAGCTCTGATTAATTCCAGTTTGTTCTCTAGATGCTCTCCTGCCACGTTAACACTTTGCACTTCAACACACTGTGGCGGAAGAATCCGAATTATCTTGGGACATAGATAATTAAGATGTCTTATCTGCATAATATGCTTATATGATTAAACTGTTGAACTCTTGTTATTAGAATGTATCCCTTCGGACTCTGGTGTTGGCAGTTGCACTTCTTCCCTCAGTTGGGGCTCAGTCACCTGGGGCTCAGTCACCTGGGGCCCAGAGAGGGGAGAAGTCAGGCTTGTATATCACATGTCCTTGGTGCCATGCAGAATATCAGAAAGAGAAGAGGACAGGAGGGAACATTGTCTTATGTGAATGTGTCTTTACCTATTTTAAACCATGTTAAGGGATGGCGTGATTCATGGAGAACCAATTACTTGTCTCCACAATGTCTGTGCGCCAGTCACTCCCTCCTTCGGGCTTTGGGGGAGATAAGGTCTGAAACAGGATGTGTGGGGTAGTGTCTGGAACCATTGTACGTCATCTCTGATGTTGCACCTATCCTGAAACAGTGTATGACCTAGAGGCTCACTCCCCTCAGTGAGCTCGTCTAGGACATGGGTTTTTCTTGAGATAGGGGATCTGGAGTTGACAATTGATTTTAGAGCCTTATCTTTGGTGCCAAACTCTGTACAATAAGAACAGTCTTCATGGCAAATGCTATCTGGCTGGGGGATACTCCTTTCTCACATATCAAGTCTAACCTTGTGACCCATTCCACACATCTGTTGTTTGTCATGTAGACTAAGGGGGTGTATCTTTGCTATAAAAGGAGTTTGTATCCTTTGTGTCGGGGCTCTCAGCGAATCATCTAGGGGTGATTCGTCGACCAGCTTCATTATTGCAATAATTAATCAATGTTATTAATGTGTTTTGAATAAAGTAATATCCTGATTGGTGATTGACCTTGTCTCTCCTCATTATTGACCTCGAATTCCACGACAACACACACAACACACACACACACACACACACACAACACACACAACACACACACCACACAGGTGGACGTGCATACACATGCCCGCGCACACATGCACACACTAGGAAACAGACAGAAAGGTATTTAAAAGACAGGGTCTGGGGTTAATGGACCAGTGGTATTGATGGTGCTTCTTTATTTAGAGAGTTGGAAACAGAGGGGAAAGAAGGAAGGGAGGATTCATGGATTGAACCTCTGTCTCCAGTGGGGAGTAGTACATGTGACTAGCTGGGAGCATTAGCAATAGACCACAGGTTCTGCACATGAAGCCTATGCATATCCATATCTCAACGTCRGGATAGTAACCACTTTGTTTTAATGTTTAAATAATAGTGTTATGAATATTATAGTCTGTATTAGGTTTTGATTAGCCAATGCATCTCTTTTTTTCTCCGTCAGTACTCCATATTCCTGAACAACATTTGATGCCTCAGCTGAGAACTCCATTCCCTAAATGGTGACCAGGTGGAGCTGGGATCGGTTTGCTAGCTTTCTTGCAAAAAGGGGGTTTAATTTATTAGCATTATCCAATATGCACTTTTTAAAATGACCTCCAAGAAATTCCACAAAGTTGTCAACAGTGACTCTCGAATCACAGAGAACTATTCATTATGACCATTTCCTTCCGTTTGAATATCTGAGAAAGGTGWTGTTGATTTAATGAAAAACAGTATGCTTTCTCTGCTATCTTTTACAGAAAACAATGAGGGAAAGCTAATTAATAACATGGGGCCTAGCAGGCAAATTTTTGTTAAAACCAAGACTGGGGGCTAGATATGGTTGTAGCTAGATATGTTCGAGTCGTGTGGGGGAAATTGTAGCATTTTAGCTAACCCTAACCTATTTCCTAGCCTTAACCTAATTYTCCTAACCTGCGGCTTACATTCTCCTAACCTGTGCCACGAAAAGTATCTTCTGCTAGTGAAAACCGGGAAACCAGCCCTGAGRACAGTCTTGGTTTTCACTAATGCAATACAACCCTGGGTTCATGTCTGATCCGAGCAGCCCAGCTATAGAACAAGAACAAGATGGCTAGTTGGCTAGCTAACTCGTTTTACCTTGACAACAATGACCCTCAACATATTTATTTTGTTCAGTTATCTCAGTCATAATCACAATAAAATTCAAGGCAGATGAACTAACAGGCATAAGCTCAGATAGGCTGCAAACGTTAATTTTGTTGCATCAAATCGACCACTCCACCGTAGCTTACTAGCTAGTTAGCTAATCAACACAAATGCTCAAATTACATACAATAGYATAATGCGGTGACAGTTTCATCAAACAGTGGGGCTAGGGCTCTCTATGGTCAGGGCGTGACACATTGTTACGAGCTAGAAACACAAGCATTTCGCTACACCCGCATTAACATCTGTTATACACGTGTATGTGACCAATACAATTTGATTTGATTTAAAGATATATATATATATATCTTTAATATAAAAATGTGTCTTTATTATTAGAAATATTTTTTATGTATTTCTTTCTTATTTTTTGGTCTTTCTTTCCTTGTAATTTTTTTGGGGGGGAAATTCAGCACAGTCCAGCAACTATGGTGGATGCCTAACCACGCCTGTGCAGTACAGCTCAGCTTGGTTCAGTGGTGTGAAAAGGGTAAAAGTCATCGCTATGACATCACACAGGTCAAAGGTCACAGAAACATTACATTTACACACCCTGCCGTTGCCTGTGGCATTGACTCACCTTCCCAAGATTTGTTTTTGGCTTTCATCTCAAGCTTTTTCACCCTCCTTTTTTTCTGTCCTGTTGTATTACTGCCTCATCCGTAATGCATGTTTATTGTCTCTGGTCTTACTTCTTCGTAATGTGCAGTGAGTGTAAATCTGCTTTCCCTTGCTAACGTATTGCATCGACCCTGCCACAGACAACACAAACACCATTGTTTATTGTGTGATTTATTTATGAATTAAGTCTCTTAACTTTTTGCTTACATCAATTTCCCAGGAAGCGTACACAATGGCAGGGTTGATTAATCTTGAAGAGGTTCACGTCGCCGAGCTCCACCAGCATGCTGTGTCCCACACACACACACACACACACATACACACACACACACACACACACACACACGAGTCCCAGGGGGGGAAATAGGAAAGTGCTATTATCGCTTTTACCTTCTAAGACAGGAGAGGAGACTTCTTATCCTCTTGGGAAACTCGACATCTGAATGTTCAATCTAGAACAAAAGAGTTTACATGCTAACTCAAAAGAAGAAAACATTTCATGTTAATCCATCAGCCTATGGCAGTAGCTACTCTATTAGCATCACTATTGGCTACATAAGCAATGAAGACTGGGTCCTAATTTTGGCATAAGAAACCTAACACTGAGTGCTCTTTCCATGACATGACCAGTTGAATCCAGATGAACGCTTTGATCCCTTATTGATGTCACTTGTTAAATAGATGAAGGGGAGGAGACAGGTTTAAAGAAGGATTTTTAAACCTTCAGACAATTGCGACATGGATTGTACATGTGTGCCATTCAAAGGGTGAGTGCCTTTGAACGGCGTATGGTAGTAGGTGCCAGACACACAGCTGTGTCAAGAACTGCAGTTTGCCATATGCGTCAAGAATGGTCCACCACCCAAAGGACATCCAGTCAACTTGACACAACTGTGGTAAGCATTGGAGTCAACATGGGCCAGCATCCCTGTGGAACGCTTTCGACACCTTGTAGAGTCCATGACCTGACGAATTGAGGCTATTCTGAGGGGGAGGGGGGGGGGGGGGGGGGGCGCAACTCAATATTAGGAAGGCGTTCTTAATGCTTTATACAGTGTATATTGGAATTTATTAATTCCAACTATACGTTACATAGCAAGACCTCAAAGATATGTCAATACCAGTTACTCTTTGAGTACGTCTGGGCTCTAAGTGATTGATCATTCCCCGAAGGGAAACGTGTTCTATATGCACACATCTAAATGCCATGAGGTCACATGCATGCACACAGGCATACACAAATGATCATTCTTTAGATACACACATGAATGCAATTACAGGCATGTCTCCCATATGTTTCAAAAACAACCCGTATCCACACACAAACAAGCACCCAGGCAGTCAAGGCACACTCACAAACACACAGGCATGCAGGGAGGCACACACACAGACAGATCCCCTTCATGTCACGCCCTGACCTTAGAGAGCCTTTTTATTTCTCTATTTGGTTAGGTCAGGGTGTGATTTGGGGTGGGTATTCTAGTTTGTATATTTCTTTGTTGGCTGGGTATGGTTCCCAATCAGAGGCAGCTGTCTATCGTGTCTCTGATTGGGGATCATACTTAGGCAGCCCTTTTTCCCACCTTCAGTTGTGGGATCTTGTTTTTTGTTTAGTGCTTCTGCCTGACAGAACTGTGCACTTTCGTTTTCACGTTTGGTATTTTGTTTGAGTATTTTTTGAAATAAAATAATCATGAACACTTTCCACGCTGCGCTTTGGTCCACTCTTCCTACCACCAACGAGAGCCGTAACACCTCAACAACCCCAAACACTCCCCATCCACAAACTACATGCTCACACACCAACCGTCACTATATCCTCGCTCTCCCCTTTACCCTTTTATTATAGCTAAACTCTGTGCTTATTGATCATGCGCCCAACTCCTAAATAATTAAATATTGTTAAATAGGCCTGCTTAATTATTCACCACCTGGGCTGATGTAATTCATATTGTAGAGAGAGATGTGACAGGCTGGGTGGCATTGGAGCCCCTGACAGTGACTCTTTGTCTCACACTTTTTCTATTTTTCTTTCACTTTCTCTCCTCTATTCATCTCTCTCTCTCTTTCACACACACAAACACTGCTTAGGAGGCTCCTGTCATGCTCTCATGTCTCTTGGGGGAAATTCCCATCCTATAACCCGATTGTAGTGGAATCAGAGTGTCATAAGAATTTAGAACTTCGTTGGTCTGCTTCTTTTTCGGGATGTGGCGTGTGCCCAATGTGCAGAACCGCAACATCAAAGAGAAGTAGAGAAAAACACCCCGAAACAACTTCAAAAAAACAACTGCTGAGCTTTGTGCCATAGAGTGAAACTACAGAAGAGCTCAAATGACAACACCGAGCGGTTTGCTATATGTGTATGCTTGTGTGTGTGTGTGCGAGAGGAAGTGTGTGTGTGTGTGTGTGTGAGAGAGAGAGTCTTTGTGTGTGTGTGTGTGTGTGTGTGTCTGTGTGTGTGTGGANACTCACATTCCTGAGTGTATGTGTGTGTATTTCTGGCCCCTGCCCACTGTACACCACATGTCTCCCTCATTATTTGTGACCTACCCAAAGCAATGCCACTGGCTCCCTCTTTGCTGCACTTTGTTACTCTTTGCTGCTCTCCAAATTTGTATGAGCCCTCAGAGAAGTCTGCTCTGAACAATGTCAAACTCTAAGCATTTGTTACCATTTAATGACATATTTATAACCAAATGTGGTGTTAAATAGCAAGTTTTGGTAGTTGGGTACACTTCACACTTCCGGATTCGAATCCAGGGCTGGGCACTGGTAAAAAAAAACAACAGGGAATTTATCCGGCAACTAGAGAACTGCTGGGTTCAGATCCTAACAACAATCCCMTAGTTGTTCCCTTGAGCAAGGCACTTCACCACACAACAAGCTCTCCATCCAGGAGCACTGCACTGTTGCTTTACCCTTTGCTTCTCACAACTGTGTGCGATATGTGCTATCTGGGGGGTTTGARCAGAAGACACATTTCCATTGTTCGCTCTAACAAATGGTCAATCGAATGTTATTGTATCATATTGTATAACAGTGTAATAAGCCCCGAATCTACACGGGCTGCGTCAGGTAGTTGGACACACACTCTGTCTGTGATTGTAGCTCTTCAAAGTAGTCTGCCACCAACTGTTCCAGGCTCTCATACTCTCATTAAGATTTTATAACAAAGCATTTAGCGATGTATTAACAGAACACTGCGCGCCAAGGCGATTATGAGATCGCTTTGTTATAAAAATGTCTGTTTCATGTTGGGAGAATATGGACTCGGCTCACGCTCTAGTGGGCTTGATGTTCAGGTGATCTCTATCAGTGTTTCAGCCCCTGTGCTGTCAAGTGTATCCGGACACAGTGATGAGGGGTTGGTGTGTGTGGGTGTAGGGTTGTGTGTGAGTGTAGGGGTGTGTGGTTCTGTGTTGTGTGTGTATGAATAGAAGTAGCTACATGGCCTGAGGCCCCAATTTCTCTCCCACTGGTTAGCCAGGGAGGTTTCCAGAGGTAGTGTGCTCTCTCTTCTCTTCCTCTTTGCTGGCCCTTCCTTTCTCTACTCTGCCTGTCTCTCTAACTTTCCCTCTTCTCTCCCCCTCCCTTCTGCTCTCTTTTTCTCTCTGCTGTCTCTCCCCATCTCTCTGTCTCTCCACTTTTCTCCTCCCTCTCTTTTCTCTTTCTTTTTCTCTCCCTTCTCTTGCTTCCTCACTCTCTCTTCTGTCCTATCTTTCTCTCTCCCCTCTCTCTCTGTCTTTCTTTCTCTGTCTGTGTGATGGACAGCAGATCCTCTCAGGAGGAGTTAATTACAGACACAGTCACCCCAGACAGACTTTGATGTCTTTCCTCTGTGTTACAGTGGAGGGAATACACAGTATACAGTGGGGAGAACAAGTATTTGATACACTGCCGATTTTGCAGGTTTTCCTACTTACAAAGCATGTAGAGGTCTGTAATTTTTATCATAGGTACACTTCAACTGTGAGAGATGGAATCTAAAACAGAAATCCAGAAAATCACATTGTATGATTTTTAAGTAAATTGTCTTTTATTAAACATGATGAACACTAATCACGCTGCGCTTTGGTCCTCTCCTTCTTCTCACAGAAGAAAACCGTTACAGAACCACCACCAAAAAAAGGACAAAGCAGCGGCAGCAGGAGCAGCGCGAGAAGGAGGAATGGACATGGAAGGACGAGTTGGACGGCAAAGGACCCTGGGCAGAGCCAGGGGAATATCGCCGCCCCAAAGCAGAGCTGGAGGCAGCAAAAGCAGAAAGGCGGCATTATGAGGAGCTAGCACGGCAGAGCGGCTGGAAGCCCGAGAGGCAGCCCCAAAAAATGTCTTGGGGGGGACACAAGGGGAGTGTGGCAGAGTCAGGAGTCAGACCTGAGCCAACTCCCCCTGCTTACCGTAGGATCCAGGATGGAACCAGAGCCGGTCAGGGCGGTATTGGAGGTGAGCGAAGCAGAGACAGTAAAGGAGTTAATGGGGAATTGGAGGAGAGAGTATGAAGGGAGTGCTTGGTTTGGTGCATGAGGCACGACATCCGCCCAACGGAGCGTGTCAGGGATTTGAATGTCACCTGAGTCAGCTCTCCATACTCGTCCTGAGTGTGCGTGCTAGCCGTCTGGTGAAGACTGTGCCAGCCCACGACCCGGCCCTCCTGTGCGCCTCCCAAGCCCTGTACGTCCGTGCCAGCTCAGCGCACTAAGCTCTCCTGTGGCAGCCCCACGTACTAGCTCTCCTGTGGCTGGCCCATGCACCAGCCCAACAGCCCTCCGGTTCCTGTGCGTCTCCAGAGCCCTGTTCCCGCACTCCGCCCTGAGGTGCGTGTCCCCAGTCTGGTACCACAGTTCCGGCACCACGCACCAAGCCTCCTGTGCGTCTCCAGAGCCCTGTACGCCCTGTTCCTGCTCCCTGCACTCGCCAGTGGTGCGTGTTCCCAGCCCGGTACCACCAGTTCCGGCACCACGCACCAGGCCTACTGTGCGCCCTCAGCAGGCCAGAGTCTTCCGTCTGCCCAGCGCCGCCTGAGCTGCCCGTCTGTCCTGAGCCGCTAGAGCCGTCGTCAGTCGGAGCTGCCAGAGCCGCCCGCCAGTCAGGAGCTGCCAGAGCCGCCCGCCAGTCAGGAGCTGCCAGAGCCGCCCGCCAGTCAGGAGCTGCCCTTCAGTCAATGAGCTGCCCTTCAGTCCGGACCTGCCCTTCAGTCATGAGCTGCCCTTCAGTCATGAGCTGTCCTCAGTCCTGAGCTACCCCTCAGTCCTGAGCTACCCCCTAGTCCTGACTACCCTCAGTCCTGAGCTACCTTCTCAGTCATGAGCTACCCCTCAGTCATGAGCTACCCCTCAGTCCATGAGTGCCCCTCAGTCCGGAGCTGCCCCTCAGTCGGACCTGCCCCTCAGTCCGAGGAGTTTCTTCAGTCCGAGGCAGCCCCTCAGTCCAGAGGCGCTCCTCAGTCCAGTGGGGCCCTTTATTAAGGGTTCCCAGGCCAAGGTCGGCGGCGAGGATCGCCGCTCAAAGGACGCTAAGAAGCGGACAAAGACAATGGTGGAGTGGGGTCCACGTCCAGCGCCAGAGCCCGCCCACCCGCAGAACAGATGCCCACCCAGACCCTCACCTATAGGTTCAGGTTTTGCGGCCGGAGTCCGCAACTTTGGGGGTGGGGGGGGTTTTGTCACGTTCTGAGCTTTATTTCCTTGTTTTGTCTTTATTTAGTATGGTCAGGGCGTGAGTTGGGGGTGGGCAGTCTATGTTCGTATTTCTATGTTTTCCTATTTCTGTGTTTGGCCTGATATGGTTCTCAATCAGAGGCAGGTGTTTTGTGTTGTCTCTGATTGGAACCATATTTAGGTAGCCTGTTTTGTGTTGGGTTTTGGTGGGGGGTTGTTTTCAGTCTTTGTGTGTCTGCACCAGATAGAACTGTTTCGGTTTCACGTTTGTTGTTTTGTATTTTGGAAGTGTTCAGTTTATTGTCTTTTATTAAACATGATGAACACTAATCACGCTGCGCTTTGGTCCTCTCCTTCTTCCACAGAAGAAAACCGTTACAACAGGTAATGAGTGGAGAACAGGAGGGCTTCTTAAAGAAAAACGAACAGGTCTGTGAGAGTCGGAATTCTTACTCGTTGGTAGGTGATCAAATACTTATGTCATGCAATAAAATGCAATGAATT
>NW_019957535.1:1746756-1763725 GCF_002910315.2 Salvelinus sp. IW2-2015 | reverse complement strand
GTGCCCACCAAAAGCCTACATGAAGTGACAAAGTCGGTATCAACATTTATAAACACAGGGTCACTACAGTTATTGTTAATTTGTGCTCTCAAAACATCTTTTGAGTTAATTCTTTGAGTGAGTGTTTCATGCTGGAAGACCCGCCACGACCTATCTTCCAATGCTCTTACTGAGGGAAGGAGGTTGTTGGCCAATATCTCGCGATACATGCCCCACCTCCTCCCTCTCAATACGGTCAGCGTCCTGCCCTTTGCAGAAAAGGCATCCCACAAGAATAGCTGTTTCCACCTCCATGCTTCCGTTGGGAGTGTGTTCTTGGGGTTGTACTCATCCTTCTTCTTCCTCCAAACACGGCGAGTGGAGTTTAGACCCAAAAAGCTCTATTTTTGTCTCATCAGGAACATGACCTTCTCCATTCCTTCCTCTGGATCCTCCAGGGGTCATTGGCAAATTTCAGACCGGCCTGGACATGCGTGCTTTGAGCAGGGGACCTTGCGTGCGCTGCAGGATTTTAATCCAGTGACGGCGTAGTGTTACTAAATGGTTTTCTTTGAAACTGTTGGTCCCCAGCTCTCTTCAGGTCATTGACCAGGTCCTGCCGTTGTAGTTCTGGGCTATCCCTCACCTCCTCATGATCATTGATGCCCCACGAGGTGAGATCTTGCATGGAGCCCAGACTGAGGGTGATTGACCGTCATCTTGAACTTCTTCCATTTTTAATATTGCGCCAACAGTTGTTGCCTTCTCACCAAGCTGCTTGCCTATTGTCCTGTAGCCATCCCCAGCCTTGTGCAGGTCTACATTTTATCCCTGATGTCCTTACACAGCTCTCTGGTCTTGGCCATTGTGGAGAGGTTGGAGTCTGTTTGATTGAGTGTGTGGACAGGTGTCTTTTACAGTAACGAGTCAACATGTGTGCAGTATACAGGTGTCACGTTCTGACCTTTATTTCCTTTGTTTTGTCTTTATTTAGTATGTCAGGCGTGTGTGATTGGGGTGGCAGTCTATGTTGTATTTCTATGTTTTCCTATTTCTGTGTTTGGCCTGATATGGTTCTCAATCAGAGCAGGTGTTTTGTGTTGTCTCTGATTGGGAACCATATTTAGGGAGCCTGTTTTGTGTTGGGTTTTGGTGGGGGTGTTTTCAGTCTTTGTGTGTCTGCACCAGATAGACTGTTTCGGTTTTCACGTTTGTTGTTTTGTATTTTGGAAGTGTTCAGTTTATTGTCTTTTATTAAACATGATGAACACTAATCACGCTGCGCTTTGGTCTCTCCTTCTTCCACAGAAGAAAACCGTTACAACAGGTAATGAGTGTGAGAACAGGAGGGCTTCTTAAAGAAAACGAACAGGTCTGTGAGAGTCGGAATTCTTACTCTTGGTAGGTGATCAAATACTTATGTCATGCAATAAAATGCAATAATTACTTAAAAATCATACAATTGTGATTTTCTGATTTCTGTTTTAGATTCCATCTCTCCACAGTTGAAGTGTACCTATGATAAAAATTACCGACCTCTACATGCTTTGTAAGTAGGAAAACCTGCAAAATCGGCCAGTGTATCAAATACTTGTTCTCCCCACTGTATACTGTGTATTCCCTCCACTGTACACAGAGGAAAGACATCAAGTCTGTCTGGGGTGACTGTGTCTGTAATTAACTCCTCCTGAGAGATCTGCTGTCCATCACACAGACAGAGAAAGAAAGACAGAGAGAGAGGGGAGAGAGAAGATAGGACAGAAGAGAGAGTGAGGAAGCCAGAGAAGGGAGAGAAAAGAAAGAAAAAGAGAGGGAGGAGAAAAGTGGAGAGACCGAGAGATGGGGGAGACAGCAGCAGAGAAAAAAGAGAGCAGAAGGGAGGGGAGAGAAGAGGAAAGTTAGAGAGACAGGCAAGTAGAGAAAGAAGGGCCAGCAAAGAGGAAGAGAAGAGAGAGCACACTACCTCTGGAAACCTCCCTGGCTAACCAGTGGGAGAGAAATTGGGGCCTCAGGCCATGTAGCTATTCATCACACCACACACAGAACCACACACCCCTACACTCACAACAACCTACACCCACACACACCAACCCTCATCACTGTGTCCGGATACACTTGACAGCACAGGGGCTGAAACACGATAGAGATCACCTGAAACTCAAGCCCACTAGAGCGTGGCCGAGTCCATATTCTCCCAACATGAAACAGACATTTTTATAACAAAGCGATCTCATAATCGCCTTGGCGCGCAGTGTTCTGTTAATACATCGCTAAATGCTTTGTTTATAATCTTAATGAGAGTATGAGACTGGAACAGTTGGTGGCAGACTACTTTGAAGAGCTACAATCACAGACAGAGTGTGTGTCAACTACCTGACGCAGCCCGTGTAGATTCGGGCTTATTACACTGTTATACAATATGATACAATAACATTCGATTGACCATTTGTTAGAGCGAACAATGGAAATGTGTCTTCTGTCAAACCCCCAGATAGCACATATCGCACACAGTTGTGAGAAGCAAAGGTAAAGCAACAGTGCAGTGCTCCTGGATGGAGAGCTTGTTTGTGTGGTGAAGTGCCTTGCTCAAGGGAACAACTAGGGATTGTTGTTAGGATCTGAACCAGCAGTTCTCTAGTTGCCGGATAATCCCTGTTTGTTTTTTTTACCAGTGCCCAGCCCTGGATTCGAATCCGGAAGTGTGAAGTGTACCCAAACTACCAAAACTTGCTATTTAACACCACATTTGGTTATAAATAGTACTTAATGGAACAAATGCTTAGAGTTTGACATTGTTCAGAGCAGACTCTCTTGAGGGCTCATCAAATTTGGAGGAGAGCACAAAGAGTAACAAAGTGCAGCAAGAGGGAGGCCAGTGGCATTGCTTTGGGTAGGTCACAAATAATGAGGAGACATGTGGTGTCAAGTGGGCAGGGCCAGAATACACACACATACACTCAGGAATGTGAGTCCACACACACACACACACACACACACACACACAACACACACACACACACACACACACACACACACAAAGCTCTCTCTCTCACACACACACACACACACACACTTTCCTCTCGCACACACACACACAGCAGCTACACATATAGCAAACCGCTCGGTGTTGTCATTTGAGCTCTTCTGTTTCACTCTATGGCACAAAGCTCAGCAGTTGTTTTTTTGAAGTTGTTTTCGGGGTGTTTTTCTCTACCTCTTGATGTTGCGGTTCTGCACATTGGGCACACGCCACATCCCGAAAAAGAAGCGACCAACGAAGTTCTAAATTCTTATGACACTCTGATTCCACTACAATCGGGTTATAGGATGGGAATTTCCCCCCAGAGACATGGGAGCTGACAGGAGCCTCCTAAGCAGTGTTTGTGTGTGTGAAGAAGAGAGAGAGAATGATGAGGAGAGAAAGTGAAAGAAAAATAGAAAAAGTGTGAGACAAAGAGGTCACTGTCAGGGGCTCCAATGCCACCCAGCCTGTCACATCTCTCTCTACAATATGAAACATCAGCCCAGGTGGTGAAATTAACGCAGGCCTATTTAACAATATTTAATTATTTAGGAGTTGGGCGCTATGATCAATAAGCACAGAGTTTAGCTATAATAAAGAGGTAAAGGGGAGAGCGAGGATATAGTGACGGTTGGTGTGTGAGCATGTAGTTTGTGGATGGGAGTGTTTGGGGTTGTTGAGGTGTTACGGCTCTCGTTGGTGGTGAGGAAGAGTGGACCAAAGCGCAGCGTGGAATGTTTCATGATTATTTATTTTCAAAAACTCAAACAAAATACCAAACGTAGAAAACGAAAGTGCACGATGTCTGTCAGGCAGAAGCACTAAACCAAAAACAAGATCCCACAACTGAAGGTGGGAAAAGGCTGCCTAAGTATGATCCCCAATCAGAGACACGATAGACAGCTGCTCTGATTGGGAACCATACCCAGCCAACAAAGAAAATACAAAACTAATACCCACCCCAAATCACACCCTGACCTAACCAAATAGAGAAATAAAAAGGCTCTCTAAGGTCAGGGCGTGACATGAAGGGATCTGTCTGTGTGTGTGCCTCCCTGCATGCCTGTGTGTTTGTGAGTGTGCCTTGACTGCCTGGGGGCTGTTTGTGTGTGGATACGGGTTGTTTTTGAAACATATGGAGAGCATGCCTGTAATTGCATTCATGTGTGTATCTAAAGAATGATTTTGTGTATGCCTGTGTCATGCATGTGACCTCATGCATTTAGATGTGTGCATATAGAACACGTTTCCCTTCGGGGAATGATCAATCACTTAGAGCCCAGACGTACTCAAAGAGTAACTGGTATTGACATATCTTTGAGGTCTTGCTATGTAACGTATAGTTGGAATTTAAATTCCAATATACACTGTATAAGCATTAAGAACGCCTTCCTAATATTGGATTGCGCCCCCCCCCCCCCCCCCCCTTGCCTCAGAATAGCCTCATTCGTCAGGTCATGGACTCTACAAGGTGTCGAAAGCGTTCACAGGGATGCTGGCCCATGTTGACTCCAATGCTTACACAGTTGTGTCCAGATTGACTGATGTCCTGTGGTGGTGGACCATTCTTGACGCATATGGCAAACTGCAGTTCTTGACACAGCTGTGTTGTGCACTGGCTACTACCATACGCCGTTCAAAGGCACTCACCCTTTGAATGGCACCAGTGTACAATCCATGTCGCAATTGTCTGAAGGTTTAAAAATCCTTCTTTAAACCTGTCTCCTCCCCTTCATCTATTTAACAAGTGACCTCAATAAGGGATCAAAGCGTTCATCTGGATTACTGGTCATGTCATGGAAAGAGCACTCAGTTTAGGGTTTCTTATGCCAAAATTAGGACCCAGTCTTCATTGCTTATGTAGCCAATAGTGATGCTAATAGAGTAGCTACTGGCCAAGGCTGATGATTAACATGAAATGTTTTCTTCTTTTGAGTTAGCAGTGTAAACTCTTTTGTTCTAGATGTAACTCAGATGTCGGTTTCCCAAGAGGATAGAAGTCTCCTCCTGTCTTAGAAGGTAAAAGCGATAATGCAGCTTTCCTATATTCCCCCCGACTCGGCTCTGTGTGTGGTGTGTGTGTGGTGGTGTGTGTGTGTGTTGTGTGTGTGTGTGTGTGTGGACAAGCATGCTGGTGGAGCTCGGCGACTGAACTCTTCAAGATTAATCAACCTTCATTGTGACGGCCTGGGAAATTGAGTTAAGCGAAAAAGTTAAGAAGACTTATTCATAAATAAATCACACAATAAACAATGGTGTTTGTGTTGTCTGGCAGGGTCGATGCAATACGTTAGCAAGGGAAAGCAGATTTACACTCACTGCACATTACGAAGAAGTAAGACCAGAGACAATAACATGCATTACGGATGATGGCAGTAAACAAAGGACAGAAAAAAAGGAGAGGTGAAAAAGTATGAGATGAAAGCCAAAAACAAATCTTGGAAAGGTGAGTCAATGCCACACGACACGGCAGGGTGTGTAAATGTAATGTTCCTGTGACCTTGACCTGTGTGATGGCATAGCGATGACTATTTACCCTTTTCACACCACTGAACCAAGCTGGCTGTACTGCACAGGCTGTTAGGCATCCACCATAGTTGCTGGACTGTGCTGAATTTCCCCCAAAAAATTACAAGGAAAGAAAGACAAAAATAAGAAAGAAATACATAAAAAAATATTCTAATAATAAAGACACATTTTTTATAAGATATATATATATCTTTAAATCAAATCAATTGTATTGGTCACATACACGTGTATAACAGATTTAATGCGGGTGTAGCGAAATGCCTTGTGTTTCTAGCTCGTAACAATGTGTCACGCCCTGACCATAGAGAGCCCTAGCCCCACTGTTTGATGAAACTGTCACCGCATTATCTATTGTATGTAATTTGAGCATTTGTGTTGATTAGCTAACTATAGCTATAAGCTACGGTGGAGTGGTCGATTTGATGCAACAAAATTAACGTTTGCAGCCTATCTGAGACTTATGCCTTTAGTTCATCTGCCTTGAATTTTATTGTGATTATGACTGAGTAAACTGAACAAATAAATATGTTGAGGGTCATTGTTGTCAAGGTAAAACGAGTTAGCTAGCCAACTAGCCATCTTGTCTTCTGTTCTATAGCTGGCTGCTCGGATCAGACATGAACCCAGGGTTGTATTGATTAGTGAAAACCAAGACTGTTCCTCAGGGCTGTTTCCCGGTTTTCATAGCAGAAGATACTTTTCGTGGCACAGGTTAGGAGAATGTAAGCCGCAGGTTAGAGATTAGGTTAATAGGAAAATAGGGTTAGGGTTAGCTAAAATGCTACAATTTCCCCCACACGACTCGAACATATCTAGCTACAACCATATCTACCCCAGTCTCTGGTTTTAACAAAAATTTGCCTGCTAGGCCCCATGTTATTATATTAGCTTTCCCTCATTGTTTTCTGTAAAAGATAGCAGAGAACATACTGTTTTTCAAATCAACAACACCTTCTCTCAGATATTCAAACGGAAGGAAATGGTCATAATGAATAGTTCTCTTGATTCGAGAGTCACTGTTGACAACTTTGTGGAATTTCTGGAGGTCATTTTAAAAAGTGCATATTGGATATGCTATAATTAAACCCCTTTTTGCAGAGAATGTTAGCAAACCGTCCGAGCTCCACCTGGTCACCATTTAGGGAATGGAGTTCTCAGCTGAGGCATCAAATGTTGTTCAGGAATATGGAGTACTGACGGAGAAAAAAAGAGATGCATTGGCTAATCAAAACCTATACAGACTATAATATTCATAACACTATTATTTAAACATTAAAACAAGTGTACTATCCTGACGTTGAGATATGGATATGCATAGGCTCATGTGCAGAACCTGTGGTCTATTGCTAATGCTCCCAGCTAGTCACATGTACTACCCCCTGGAGACAGAGGTTCCATCATGAATCCTCCTTCTTCTTTTCCCCTCTGTTTCCAACTCTCTAAATAAAGAAGCCCCATCTAATCCACTGGCCATTAACCCCAGACCCTGTCTTTTAAGTACCTTTCAGTCTGTTTCCTAGTGAAGTGTGCATGTGTGCGCGGGCAATGTGTATGCACGATCTCCACCGTGTGTGATGTGTGTGTGATGTGTGTGTTGTTGTGTGTGTGTGTGTGTGTGTGTGTGGTGTGTGTTGTCGTGGAAATTTAGTCAATAATGAGGAGAGACAAGGTCAACATCACCACATCAGGTATTACTTTATTCAAAACACATTAATACATTGATTAATTATTGCTCAATAATGCACAGACGTTGTGTCGCGTTCATCACCCTATACTGATTCGCTGGAGCCCCGACCACAAAGGATAGCACCTCCATAATTATAGCAAAGATACACCCCTTAGTCTACATGCAACCAACAGATTGGAATTGGGTCCAAGTTAGACTTGATATGTGAAGAAAGGAGTAATCCCCCAGCCAGATAGCTTTGCCATGAAGACCTGTTCTTGAGTTGTGTACGTAGAGTTGTGTGCGAGCGCAAAGATAAGGCTCTAAACTCAATGTTCACTTCCAGACTCCCTTCTCAGAGAAACGTCGGTGTCTCTAGTGACGAGCTCACTGAGGGGAGTGAGGCCTTCTAGGTCATACACTGTTTTCAGGATCAGCGTGCCAACATCAGAGATGACGTACAATGGTTCCGACACTACCCCAGCACATCCTGTTTCAACCTTACTCTCCCCCAAAGCCCAGGAGGGAGTGACTGGCGCAACAGACATTTGTGGAACAAGTAATTGTTCTCCATGAATCAACGCCATCCCCTTAACCTATCTTTAAAAATATAGGTACAAGACCGTCATTCACATTAGAACAGTCGATCCCATGCTGTAGACTTTGTCACTTCAGTAGGCTTTTGTGGCACAGTCAATCCCACGCTGTAGACTTTGCCACTTCAGTATGCTTTCACAATGATTGCTGCGGGCCATAAGGTTGCGGGTTTGTGAACACAACAGATGAGCTCACTCATTCCTGCCTGTTTCATTACAGCACATCAATCAGCACATCAATCAGCGACGTTTATTGTCGTCATGGAAAAAATACAGAATATTTTACATCAGAGCAGAATTCTACTGTCTGAAAAGGTACAGACCTGATGCGGCACTTTTTTAAATTGTCTGAAACGTTATTAATTGTAGCTGTTGACATGTTACTATAGCTGCATTCTATGTCTGTAAAGGGTTTTGGTAGATACACTACATGACCAAAAGTATGTGGACACCTGCTCATCGAACATCTTATTCCAAAATCATGGGCACTAATATGGAGTTGGTCCYTCCTTTGAAAGTCCCCTGCCTCTGGAAGCAACGTCAGCACAATAACTGTTCGTCGGAAGCTTCATGAAATGGGTTTCCATGGCCGAGCAGCCRCACACAAGCCTAARATCAMCATGCGCAATGCAAAGAATTGGCTGGAGTGGTGTAAAGTTCGCCACCATTGGACTCCGGAGCAGTGGAAGCACGTACTCTGGAGTGATGAAACACGCTTCACCATCTGGCAGTCCGACAGACGAATRTGGGTTTGGTGGATGCCAGGAGAATGATACCTGCCCGAATGCATAGTGCCAACTGTTAAGTTTGGTGCAGGAGGGATAATGGTCTGAGGCTGTTTTTCATGGTTCGTGCTAGGTCCCTTAGTTCCAGTGAAGGGAAATCTTAAAACTTCTTATGGCTGCAGTCCCGATATCGGGACTGATATGACAACAGCCAGTCCTAGTGCAGGGCGCCAAATTCAAAAACCAGAAATCTCATAATTAGAATTCCTCAGACATTCATGTGTCTTATATCATTTTAAAGGTAATCTTGTTGTTAATCCCACCAAAGTGTCCGATTTCAAATAGGCTTTTCAGTGAAAGCACTTACACACGATTATGTTAGTCACCACAAAACCAAAAAATAATCACAGCCATTTTCCCAGCTAAAGATAGCTTCACAAAAACCAGAATAGAGATAAAATGAATCACTAACCTTCGATTATTTTCATCAGATGACACTCATAGGACTTCATGTTACACAATACATGCATGTTTTGTTTGATTAAATTCATATTTATATAAAAAAATCTGAGTTTACATTGAGGCTACAAGATTCACATAATGCAAAAACATCAAGTGACTTTGCATAGCCCATCGTTTCAACATGAATACTCATCATAATATAGATAGATAATACAAGTTATACACATTGAATTATAGATATACCTCTCCCTTAATGCAACCGCTATGTCAGATTTCAAAAAAACTTTACGGAAAAATAATTGCACGCTATAATCTGAGACGGCGCTCAATAGTATCATACCACAGCTGCAAAGATGGCGTCACTATAAAGAAATAAAATACATGATAAATATTCCATTACCTTTGATGATGTAGATCAGAAAGCACACCAGGAATCCCAGGTCCACAATAAATGTTTATTTTGTTCGAAAAAATCGTTATTTATGTCCAAATACCTTCTTTTGTTAGCGCGTCTGGTTTACATATCCAAACGCTAATTTGGTCAGCGTTATATCGGACAAAAAACTTCAAAATTTGATATTACCGTGTTGAAGAAACATTTCAAACTAAGTACTGAATCAATCATTAGGATGTTTTTAACATATTAGCTTCAATAAAGTTCCAACCGGAGTATTCCTTCTTGTCTGCGTGAGCAATGGAACGTCAGTGCCTTGCATGAAGAAAAGGCATGATCAGGGCATGGCTGCTTGATGGACACCTGACTGATTCTGCTCTCATTCTCTCCCACAACATCATAGAAGTCTCATTGGAATTTCTATTGATTCTGACATCTAGTGGAACCCCTAGGCAGTGCAACATCATTAATAACTCAATTGGATTTCTTAAGAGATCTCTGGTGAATACAGACAAGCTCAGATTTCTGACTTCCTGTTTTGATTTCAACTCAGGATTTTGCCTGCCAATATGAGTTCTTTTAATCTCACAGACATAATTCAAACAGTTTTTAGAAACTTTAGAGTGTTTTCTATCCAATACTAATAATAATATGCAAATATTAGGAACTATGACTGAGAGCAGGCCGTTTGAAATGGGCACCTTTCATCCAAGCTACTCAATACTGCCCCTTCAGCCATAAAGAATTATTAACACTACAGCATACAATGACATTCTAGACAATTATATTCCTCCAACTTTGTGGAAACAGTTTGAGGAAGGGCCTTTCCTGTTTCAGCATGACAAAGCCCCCGTGCACAAAGCGAGGTCCATACAGAAATGTTTGTCAAGATTGGTGTGGAAGAACTTGACTGGCCTGCACAGAGCCTTGACTTCAACCCCATTGTACACCTTTGGGATGAATTGAAACACCGACTGCGAGCCAGGCCTAATCGCCCAACATCAGTGCCTGACCTCACTAATGCTCTTGTGGCTGAATGGAAGCAAGTCCCTGCAGCAATGTTCCAACATCTAGTGGAACACCTTCCCAGAAGAGTGGAGGCTGTTATAGACCAAAGGGGTGACCAACTCCAAATTAGTGCCCATGATTTTGGAATGAGATGTTCAACGTGCAGGTGTCCACATACTTTTGGTCATGTAGTGTAACTTCATTGCCACACCCTAGCAATCATAGTAATAGGACCATTATTCTGCATTGTAAATTGACTTAGAGTTTTATGATTTTTTCTTATAGTTTTAACATAATTTTAAAATGTTAATTAGGCAAGTCAGTTAAGAACAAAATTCTTATTTACAATGATGGCCTACCCCAGCCAAACCCAGACGATGCTGGGCCAATTGTGCACCATCCTATGGGACTCCCAAACACGGTCGGATGAGAACCAGTACTGCAGTGACGCCTCTCGCACTGAGATGCAGTGCCTTAGACCGCTGCGCCACTCGGGAGCCCACGGAAAACTGATTTAAAAAAATGGCAGTTGAAATGTTAGGCAAAATTGTCCCACTGTCACCTCCCTAGGAAGAACAATAGTGCACCTATGGTTGCAAGATTACTGAAACGTTCAATAAATTCCCTGGTTTTCCCGAAATCCCGGTTGAGGTGTGCCCAAATCAGGATGGAATAAACAGGAAATCCAGAATCCTCCAACCAGAACCCAGAGGGCTCTCTATGGTCAGGGCGTGACACCTAGACCATAGTTGCTTTGTGCAAATAGCATACTTGTGCAGAAGCAGAGTGAGAAAAGAAAACAGACCTTCCCCTATTGTCTAAGAAAAGTGAGGAGAGCGGAAACACATTTAATTAGGTCCGTAATCAATAGCCTAACTGTTAAATGTGCCTGGCTTTATAAATCATCTATATATCCACAGCAATAAGACAGATCCTGCTTCTGTTGCCTGTTTGAGTTTTTGTTTACCAGCCTACTGATTCTTGAGCTCTAAGCATTTGTATGCTGTAATAAATACGTTTTTTTTGCGTTAGAACAGGATCTCTGTTATTACTTATCATTTATTTAGTGTTGTTTACACTGCTCCAAACGGTCAGAAATATATTAATATTTGTCACATATTTGTATACTCCCTCTCCGGCCTCTAGGTCATCAGGCTGCTAATTATCCCGCACACCTGTCACCATCATCTCGCGCACCTGTGCCTCATGAACTCATGACTCCATCACCTCCTTGATTATCTTCCCTATATCTGTCACTCCCCTTGGCTCTTTCCTCAGGTGTTATTGACTCTGTTTCATGTCGGTGCGTTGTTTGTGTTACATTTTTGTTTTATTTATTTCTTAAAACACTCACTCCCTGAACTTGCTTCCCGACTCTCAGTGTACTCGTTACAATTTTGTAATCTAAAAGCACCTATGTGTCATACATAATAGGCAACAAACGCAGCTCTAGCTCCTATACCCTCCTTCTTATTGATCATCATTATAATAATAAGTCATGTCATTATCATTAGTAGGCATAGTATAGTAGCCTTGTATAACCACCATTGCACTGTAGGCCTAAGAGTGCATGCATCCTGTTTAGCCGTCTTAATACCGTAACTTAGGCCTATATTTCAATATAGCCTATAGGCTATCGTGTCAATAAAYAAATCATTCATTCGTTCATGTCATCACACAGCATAGGAGTCATTCATGCTTTGAAATGCCATCAAGCATTTTTGTTGTTTTAAAATGAAATAACAAAGGGAGCCTTGAACAATTAGCCTGAACATACACGAATTCACGCAACTGTTTTAAGTCTTTGCAGTAATAAAGGCCTTACAATTTTGTTTTGTGAGAACAGACTCTCTGGTACACTTAAAATTATCTAGTTTAATTTACACTCTTCCAAATGGTCGGAAGAAAATGATTTACTGAACAAAAATATAAACACAACATGCAACAATTTAAAGATTTCACTGATTTAAAGTCCATAAAAGGAAATCAGTCAATTGAAAAAAATCCATTTGGCCCTAATCTATGGATTTCAGAACTGGGTAGGGGCACAGCAATGGGTGGGCCTCATTGGGGAGCCAGGCCCAGCCAATCAGAATCAKTTTTTTCCCCACAAAAGGGCTTTAATTACACACAGAAATACTCAGTTTCATCAGCTGTCCAGGTGGCTGGTCTCAGACGATTCTGCAAGTGAAGAAGTCGGATGTGGAGATTCTGGGCTTGCATGGTTACACATGGTCTGCATTATTTAGTCCAGTTGGACGTACTGCCAAATTCTCTGAAACAACATTGGAGGCGGCTTACGGTGGAGAAATTAACATTAAATTATCTTGCAACAGCTCTGGTGGACATTCCTGCAGTCAGCATTCCTGCAATTAGACCCCTTGATTTTYCCACATTTTCTTACGTTACAGTCTTATTCTAAAATGGATTWAAWWWWWWTKWAAATCCTCAGCAATCGACACACAATACCACATAATGACAAAGCGGAAACAGGTTTTTAGAAATGCCTTATTTACGTAAGTATTCAGCCCCTTCGCTATGAGACTCGAAATTGAGCTCAGGTGCTTCCTGTTTCAATTGATTATCCTTGAGATGTTTCTACAACTTCATTGGAGTCCACCTGTGGTAAATTCAATTGATTGGACATGATTTGGAAAGGCACACACCTGTCTATATAAGGTCCCATAGTTGACAGTGCATGTCAGAGAAAAAACCACGCCAGAAGGTCGAAGTAATTGTCCGTAGAGGCTACGAGAGGATTGTGTCGAGGCACAGATCTGGGGAAGGGTACCAAAACATTTCTGCAGCATTAAAGGTACTCAAGAACACAGTGGCCTCCATCAATCTTCCTAAAGCTGACCGCCCGGCCAAACTGAGCAATTGGGGGAGAAGGGTCTTAGTCAGGGAGGTGACTAAGAAGCCGATGGTCACTGACAGAGCTCTAGAGTTCCTCTGTGGAGATGGGAGAACCTTGCAGAAGGACAACCATCTCTGCAGCCCTCCACCAATCAGGCCTTTATGGTAGAGTGGACAGACGGAAGCCACTCCTCAGTAAAAAGGCACATGACAGCCACTTGGAGTTTGCCAAAAGGCACCCAAAGACTATCAGACCATGAGAAACAAGATTCTCTGGGCTGATGAAACCAAGATTGAACTCTTTGGCCTGAWTGCCAAGCKTCACATCTGGAGGAAACCTGGCACCATCCCTATGGTGAAGCATGGCGGTGGCAGCATCATGCTGTGGGGATGTTTTTCAGAGGCAGGGACTGGGAGACTAGTCAGGATCAAGGGAAAGATGAACGGAGCAAAGTACAAAGAGATCCTTGATGAAAACCTGCTCCTGAGTGCTCAGACTGGGGCGAAGGTTCACCTTCCAACAGGACAACGTACCTAAGCACACAGCCAAGACAAAGCAGGAGTGGCTTCGGGACAAGTCTCTGAATGTCCTTGAGTGGCCCAGCCAAAGCCCGGACTTGAACCCGATCTAACACCTCTGGAGAGACCTGAAAATAGCTGTGCAGCATCGCTCCCCATCCAACCTGACAGAGCCTGAGAGAATCTGCAGAGAAGAATGGGAGAAACTCCCCAAATACAGGTGTGCCAAGCTTGTAGTGTCAAACCCGAGAAGACTCAAGGCTGTAATCGCTGCCAAAGGTACTTCAACAAAGTACTGAGTAAAGGGTCTGAATTCTTATGTAAATGTGATATTTCCGTTTTTTTGTAAGAACGTCTAAAAACCTGTTTTTGCTTTGTCATCATGGGGAATTGTGTGTAGATTGATGAGAAAAAATGTATATTTCATACATTTTAGAATAAGGCTGTAAGGTAACAAAATGTGGAAAAAGTCAAGGGGTCTGTATTGTAAGCTTCCACAACTAATATGAATTCAGAGGGTAGAAATGATTAAATATGAAAGCATTAGACCTCTCACTAAAGGCGTCCGTCATACAAAAGTTATGCTTAAATCCGAACTGATTCTCTAGCAAATCTCACCCCATGTTCAAGAACGGCCTTTTCCCCTTTATTCAGATTACAACCGCTCACTTTCGGTTATTTGAAAATGAAATAATCTCGAAAATATTGTTATTTTTTAAAACAAGCCATAGAAAGTTGGTTGCAATTTCAGTTTAATCCACCAGAAAAGACAGAACAAATAATACCACAAGTATTGTGATTAAACTCAAATATAATAATTCTATATAATAACATACTCGATAAAATGTTAAAAAAAAAACTCAAATCTTTGTAAATTATATCATAAATAGTCCTACATACAAYTAGGCTACATAGATASAGACACATTACAGAGATACAGACCAAAAAATGACCAGATGAGAATGATGGGGGAGTTTAAGTACAATTCTTTCAAGCTTGTTTAGCTGGTCTGTAGCTTTAGGCTATTCTTTAGATGCTGGTGAACCATAATGTGCAGGCATTATCAAAAAGTGAACTAGCACACAGGTGTCTATAGCTAGGTTTCCATTCAATTTCATGTGAATAWTCAAAAATCTGTAKAAAACAATACGCTGGACAACACGACTGTGAAGATTTTAATTTACCGGACATTTGAGAAATTTACCAGACCATTCAGATCCGATTTAATAAGAGTGATTTTGGCCAAATGAACCACATTTACTTGTCCTTAAAAACAGCCTATAACAAATTACAAAAACATTTTTCCTTGGGTTTTGATGAGAAGCTTATGCAAAACTTTATAGCCTATTTGTTTTATGKTTTTTAGGTTACTTTCCTAAAGCAATATTTGTTCACCTCATGGTTCAGTTGTCCGGATTCAAGCACTAAATGCATCAGGGTATTGCATGCATAGGCCTATAGGCTTAGGTGTCCACTGTATGATATTCTTATAAGAAATGGCCTATATAAAAGAAGAGAAGCTTAGGCCTAGCACCAGAGAGGTGAGAGATACTGTATGCTACCGGCATGCTACAACACTGACATGCATTTCTTTATGTCAGATGATTAGTGCGTCTGCTATACAGATATAGACATACAGAAGTAGGCTAATTTGTTAATTTCATATCAGAATATTTTRTGCAAAGATAAGCATTATATTGTTATCAGCTTTACATAGTTTTGGGGGMCAAAAGCTGGCAATGAGGTCTACCAGCTAAGAGAAACCCTGGCACATTTTCCCATCAGAGTTGTTTCCATCAAACTGACTTGTTGCAGATTAAAGTCTGTGCGTGAATATGTAAATCACATAAAAATAACGTTTGAGGTTCAATTCTCATGTACCAAAGAAAAAATAMATGTTAAATATACTGTATAYAGGGCCTCCCGGGTGGCGCAGTGGTCTAAGGCTGTGCCATCAGAGATTCTGGGTTCGAGCCCAGGCTCTGTTGCAGCCAGCTGCGACGGGGAGGTCCATGGGGCGACGCACAATTGGCCCTGCGCCGTCCGGGTTTGGGAGGGTTTGGCCGGCAGGGATATACTTGTCTCATCGCGCACTAGTGACTCCTGTGGCAGGCCAGGCGCAGTGCAGGTCACCAGGTGTACGGTGTTTCCTCCAACACGTTGGTGCAGCTGGATGTGCATTGTGTCAAGAAGCRGTGCAGTTGGGTTGTGTTTCCGGGGACTCATGGCTCTCGACCTTCGTCCGTACGGGAGTTGCAGCAATGAGACAAGACTAACTACTACCAATTGGATACCATGAAATTGGGGAGAAAAAAAAGAGTAAAAAAAATATTTATAATAAAAATATACTGTATACAATCAATCGGCAATTAAATGGGTTTACATTGCATTTTCAACTCTATTCCTGCTGATGGTTTTGTCACACATTTTTTTTTATGTAGGTAGGCTATGGCGAATATGCCCACTCTTGTATTGGCACGTSCCGCTTTAGTCAACAGTTTGCAGATACAGTGCAGGTAAAACCCACTACATAATGAGATTATTATGGACAAAAGTGCAAGACTATTTTTATTTGTCAAATGGCAGCCAAGCATCGATCATCATTCACCAGAATAAGACCCTTGATATTAATGCTGAAATTATATTTTGGATGAATGTGTGCAGGACTACAGGAGACTTTTGAAGTAGTCTAATCAGATTTAAACATTGTGACTGGTAGTGTTAATGCCACATAAAAATTAATACATTTTCAAAGTTCAATTATTAATATTTAGGTTATATTGAAGCGTTTGGATCTAAACTCAACAAAAAAAGAAACGTACTCACTGTCAACTGCGTTTATTTTCAGCAAACTTAACGTGTAAATATTTGTATGAACATAACAAGATTCAACAACTGAGACATAAACTGAACAAGCTCCACAGACTTGTGACTAACAGAAATGTAATAATGTGTACCTGAAAAAAGGATGGGTCAAAATCACAAGTAACAGTCGGTAGGTATCTGGTGTGGCCACCAGCTGCATTAAGTACTGCAGTGCATCTCCTCCTCATGGACTGCACCAGATTTGCCAGTTCTTGCGGTGAGAAGTTTGACTTGGAACGACCCTCCAAGTCAGAATTACAAGTGGGAAACTCTGAGGAAATGTTGTTGCCCACCAAGGCACCTGCAAGTCCCCGGACATTTCTGGGGGGAATGGCCCTAGCCCTCACC
>NW_019957535.1:1743006-1745956 GCF_002910315.2 Salvelinus sp. IW2-2015 | reverse complement strand
CTCCGATCCAAAAGGTCCAGACGTGCTCAATGGGAATTGAGATCCAGGCTCTTCGCTGGCCATGGCAGAGAACACTGACATTCCTGTCCTTGCAGGAAATCACGCACAGAACGAGCAGTATGGCTGGTGGCATTGTCATGCTGGAGGGTCATGTCAGGGATGAGCCTGCAGGAAGGGTACCACATGACGGGAGGAGGATGTCTTCCCTGTAACACACAGCATTGAGATTGCCTGCAATGACAACAAGCTCAGTCCGATGATGCTGTGACAACACCGCCTTATTTGGATTTTTACGAATTATCTTTGAAAGACAGGGTCCTTTGAAAGACAGGGTCCTTTCTTTTTTTGCTGAGTTTAGGTGCGCAAAGAATAGCTGCTCGGATTGGAGAGGAGGGGGCAGTGTGCAGTTAGATGACGACTCATGGTGTGATTGTGATAACATACAGGAACTCAAGTCCTTTTGTTCACCCGACCTAGAATACCTCCCAATCAAATGCTGACCGTATTGTCTCCCGAGAGAATTCTCTTCGGTTATAGTCACAGCCGTGTATATCCCCCCTCAAGCCTATACCATGACGGCCCTCAAATATCTACACTGGACTTTATGCAAACTGGAAACCACATACCCCGAGGCCGTATTCATTGTAGCTGGGGATGTTAGCAAAGAAAATATGAGAAAAAGGCTGCCTAAGTTATATCAAGTTCTAGTACTCGCGCTACTTAAACACTCGACCATTGCTACTCCAACTTCCGGGATGCCTACAAGGCCCTCCCCCTCCCACCTTTTGGCAAATCTGACCATGACTCCATTTTGCTCCTCATTTCCTGTAGGCAGAAACTCAAACAGGAAGTACCCGCGCTAAAAACTTTCAATGGTGGTCTGACCAATCGGAATCCACGCTTCAGGATTGTTTTCATCACGYGGACTGGGATATGTTCCGGGTAGCCTCCGATAATAACATTGATGAATATACTGATACGTGACTGAGTTTATCAGGAAGTGTATAGGAGATGTTGTACCCACTGTGACTATTAAAACCTACCCTGACCAGAAACCGTGGCTAGATGGCAGCATTTGTGCAAAACTGAAAGCTCGAATCACCGCATTTAACCATGGCAAGGTGAATGGGAATATGGCAGAATACACACAGGGAAGTTATTCCCTGCCTCAAGGCAATCAATTATGCAAAGTGGAGTCGCATTTCAACGACTCAGACACAAGACGTGAGTGGCAGGGTCTACATACAATAACGGACTGCAAAAGGAAAACCAGCCACACTGTGGACACCGAAGTCTTGCATCCGGACAAGTTAAACACCTTCTTTGCCCGCTTTGAGGATGCTGGTACGGCAACTAAACTGCCCGCAACCGCAGGGCTCTCCACAAGGGGTGTGGTCTTCCCAACGCCTCACCAGGGGCAAACTACCTGCCCTCCAGGACACCTACAGCACTCAATGTCACAGGAAGGCCAAAAAGATAATCAAGGACAACAACCATCCGAGCCACTGCCTGTTATCCTGCTATCATCCAGAAGTTGTGGTCAGTACAGGTACATCAAAAATGGGACCGAGAGACTGAAAGAAGCAGTTTATCTCAAGGCCATTAGACTGTTAAATAGCCATCACTAGCACATTAGAGGCTGCTGCCCTATATACATAGACTTGAAATCACTGGCCACTAATCACTTTAATAATGTTTACATATTTTGCATTACTCATGTCATATGTACAGTATTCACCCCTTTGGCATTTTTCCTATTTTGTTGCTTTACAGCCTGGAAATAAAACAGATTTTTTGGTGGGGTTTGTATCATTTGACTTACACAACCTGCCTACCACTTTGAAGATGCAAAATATTTTTTATTGTGAAACAAACTAGAAATAAGACAAACAGAAAACTTGAGCGTGCATAACTATTCAACCCCACAAATCATTACTTTGTAGAGCCACCTTTTGCAGCAATTACAGCTGCAAGTCTCTTGGGGTATGCCTCTATAGGTTTGGCACATCTAGCCACTGGGATTTTTGCCCATTCTTCAAGGCAAAACAGCTCCTTCGAGTTGGATGGGTTCCGCTGGTGTACAGCAATCTTTTAAGTCCTACCACAGATTCTCTATTGGTTTGAGGTCTGGATTTTGACTAGGCCAATCCAAGACATTTAAATGTTTCCCCTTAAACCACTTGAGTGTTGCTTTATATTTTATACACTTGTTCTGAAAGGCCCCAGAGTCCTGCAACACCACTAAGCAAGGGGCACCACCAAGCAAGCAAGCACCATGAACCAAGGAGCTCTCCAAACATGTCAGGGACAAAGTTTGTGGAGAAGTACAGATTCGGGGTTGGGTTATAAAAAATATCAGAAACTTTAACATCCCCCGGCTCACCACTAATCCATTATTAAAAAAATGGGAAAGAATATGGCCACTTACAACAAACCTGCCAAGAGAGAGCCGCCCACCAAACCCACGGACCAACAAGGAGAGCATTAATCAGAGAGGCAACAAAGAAACCAACGATAACCCTAAAGGAGCTGCTAAGCTCCACAGCAGAGATTGAAGTATCTGTCCATAGGACCACTTTAAGCCGTACAGTCCACAGAACTGGGATTTACGGAAGAGTGGCCAGAAAAAAAGTAATTGCTTGTTCGCCAAAAGAAATGTGGGAGACTCCCCAAACAATGGAAGAAGGTACTCTGGTCAGATGAGACTAAAATTAAGCTTTTTTGGCCATCAAGGAAAACACTATGTCTGGCGCAAACCCAACACCTCTCAATCACCCTGAGAAGACCTTCCCACAGTAAGCATGTTGGGTGGCAGCATCATGATGTGGGGATGTTTTCATTGGCAGGGACTGGGAAAACTGTTCAGAAATTGAAGAAAATGATGGATGGTGCTAAAATAAAGGGAATTCTTGAGGAAACCTGTTTGTCTTCCAGAGATTGAGACTGGGAC
>NW_019957535.1:1725910-1742981 GCF_002910315.2 Salvelinus sp. IW2-2015 | reverse complement strand
CATACTGTGGTATTCACCTTTGCTATTGAAAGACGACCCCTGGTGTTAAAGAAGATCTGGTGGGCAGACAATTACTCTTCCAGAAGCACAGAAGATAGTAGGGGTTGTAATACGTGCGCCACCTGTGGTTGCGTGCGTGGCAAAGTCATCAGGGAGGGTGTGCACATATCGTCAAACGTATATACACTTTTCTAGGAGGAGGGAGGGGCGGGGCCCCAGGAGTTGCGGGCCCAACGACCAGCTCAAGCAGGGGGGGCGACCACCCAAGAGCAAGCAGCACCATGAAGAGACAAGGAGCTCTCCAAAACATGTCAGGGACAAAGTTGTGTGAGAAGAATACAGATCGGGGTTGGGTTATAAAAAAGTCAGAAACTTTAAACAGTTCCCCACGGCTCACCCACTAAATCCGATTATTAAAAACATGGGAAAGGAATATGGCCACTACAACAAAACCTGCCAAGAGAGAGCCGCCCACCAAAACCCACGGACCAGACAAGGAGAGCATTAATCAGAAGGCAACAAAGAAACCAACGATAAACCCTAAAGGAGCTGCTAAGCTCCACAGCAGAGATTGAAGTATCTGTCCATAGGACCACTTTAAACCGTACAGTCCACAGAACTGGATTTACGAGAAAAGAGTGGCCAGGAGAAAAAAGTAATTGCTTGTTCGCCAAAAGAAATGTGGGAGACTCCCCAAACAATGAAGAAGGTACTCTGGTCAGATGAGACTAAATTAAGTTTTTGGCCATCAAGGAAAACACTATGTCTGGCGCGAAACCCAACACCTCTCAATCACCCTGAGAAGACCTTCCCCACAGTGAAGCATGGTTTGTGGGGCAGCATCATGATGTGGGGATGTTTTCATTGGCAGGGACTGGGAAAACTGTTCAGAATTGAAAAAATGATGGATGGTGCTAAAATAAAGGGAAATTCTGAGGGAAACCTGTTTGGTCTTCCAGAGATTGAGACTGGGACGAGGTTTCACCTTCCAGCAGACAAATGACCCCCTTAAGCTTACTGCTAAAGCAAATTGAGATCATGTGACAGATCGATTGCACACAGGTGGACTTTATTTAACTAACTATGTGACTTCTGAAGGTAATTGGTTGCACCAGATCTTATTTAGGGGCTTCATAGCAAAGGGGGTGAATACATATGCACGCACCACTTTTCCGKKTTTTTTTTGTGTACGTTTTTGAAACAAGTAATTTTTTTCATTTCACTTCACCAATTTGAACTATTTTGTGTATGTCCATTACATGAAATCCAAATTAAAATCCATTAAAAAAAAAAAAATTAAATCCAAATTACAGGTTGTAATGCAACAAAATAGAAAAAACGGCATGGGGGATGAATACTTTTGCAAGGCACTGTATGTACTCTATATATATTCTATCCTATTCTACTGTATCTTAGTCTATGCTGCTCTGACATTGCTCATCCAAATATTTATATATTCTTAATTCCATTCCTTTACTTTAGAATTTGTGTATTGTTAGATATTACTTGTTAGATATTACTGCACTGTTTGAGCTAGAAACACAAGCATTTCGCTACATCTGCTAAACACGTTTATTTGACAAATACAATTTGATCAGGTTGCCAGTTAAGCTGTCAGTAAGTTATTAGCAGTTGCTGGCTATTTAGTCAGTGTGAATTTTCCAATAACTTACTGACAGCTGAATGCCAATTAGGTTACACAAAATTCACAGCAACTTCCAAGCACTTAATTAACATTAAGGTAATGTCAAATGCACAGTTATATCTTAACAGTTCAGCGCTTTGATAACCACTATTCTTACAAAGGTTTGTGAGCTAACCGAGTTAAAATATGTTCTTAAACTATGAGAACATAGCAATCAAGCACTTAAACTGGTACAACACTTCAACTGACGGTTAGCACAAATGCCCCAAATATGCTAACGAGCCCCACTGCACATGTACCCTAAAAGGAACCGACCAGTAACATGTGAAGGTACCTTATGTGTACCTTTGACATTGCTGAAACATTCATGCACTTCCACCCARCASCTTACAAGTTCAAATTCCCAAAGCATGTATATRCAGTCGTGGCCAAAAGTTTTGAGAATGAGACAAATATWAATTTTCACAAAGTCTGCTGCCTCAGTTTGTATGATGGCAATTTGCATATACTCCAGAATGTTATGAAGAGTGATCAGATGAATTGCAATTAATTGCAAAGTCCCTCTTTGCCATGCAAATGAACTGAATTCCCAAAAAACATTCCCACTGCATTTCAGCCCTACCACAAAAAGACCAGCTGACATCATGTCAGTGATTCTCTCGTTAACACAGGTGTGAGTGTTGACGAGGACAAGGCTGGAGATCACTCTGTCATGCTGATTGAGTTCGAATAACAGACTGCAAATATTGACTCKTTACATCAATTTCATGTAATTGTCAATAAAAGCCTTTGACACTTATGAAATGCTTGTAATTATACTTCAGTATTCCATAGTAACATCTGACTAAAATATYTAAAGACACCGAAGCAGCAAACTTTGTGGAAATTAATATTTTTGTCATTCTCAAAAMTTTTGGCCACGACTGTACACTCACTATATGTTCCTGAGCACAGATAAAAATGTTTATGTTGTTGTCAGACAATCTGACAATTATTGACTTGATTTTGGGCAACCTTTAGCAAAGTGCAGAAATGTATTATTGCCATTAAATATGTGGCAAATCTCTGGTTGTGTAGCAGGAAATTCTGGTCGTTAGTATTAGTAACCAAGAGTTCAAATCCTAATTGCGGTGTGGTCTCAAGTAACCAGCATTCTGCAGCCTACTGTCCTTTTACAGCAATAACACCTTAATTCAGCTGTAAAAAGGGCTGGGCCAGTAAACGAAAGGTCGCTGGTTCAAATCCCAGAGCCGACTAGGTGAAAAATCTGTTGATGTGCAATGGAGCAAGGCACCTAACATTACTTGTCGATCTAGATAAGAGTGTTTGCTAAATCGCTAAAATGTAAAATTCTGTAACTTGTTTCACTGCAACCTGTACTGTACYGTAAAATTACAGGAACTTTTTAACAGTGTAGCTTTTAATTTGCATAAAAGGGAAACCTGGTGGAGTGGGAAACAACAGGATGGTTCTTCAGAACCATCACAGTTGTAAAGAATCATTCMTGATATGCTCCCCCAAAAATGGTTACACATCATCATCACCCCTGAAATAGAACCCTCAAGAACCTTTTGTTGTTGTTGTGTTTGCTGGTCCAGCATGGTCCGGTTATGCTGGTCTGCAAAACCACACCCATCATTGCCATATTTCCCAACATGCTCTATTGCAGTTAGATTTGTATAATTGTTTGTTTCAATATCTATTATTGCATTTACTTATTTTGCATGTATTAATCCATCATTCATCCCCCTTCCTTTCCCCTGTAACTTCCCCAAGATGAATAGCATACGTTTTTGTAAACTTATCCAATCTGTTAGTTGTCCTTTTTGCACCCATTCCTGAAATGGTTGTTGGAGATTGGATGGTTTAGGTAGTCTCATTCATTCTTCTTTCTGATCCTGGTAGTCATTCTGATGCTTGTGATCAGTGTCCAAAACACAGCGAAGGCTGGTCACGAAAGAAATCATAACAAGTGAAAACACAATGAATGCTTGTCATCAGCGAAAACACGAAGAAGGCTGGTCCCCAGCAAAAACACAACAAAGGCTGGTCTGTGCTGTATTTTYTTCATCAGGGCTCTCTCTCCTTCTCCCTTATTCATTCCCCAGTCCTACCCCACTCTCCATCCTTCCCTTCCTCCATCCCTCATCTTTAACCAGCCTTGGCTGCTACAGTGAGTCRGACTGCCAGGCAGCCTCTAGCTCGATGCAAGATTAGTGGAGGAGCCGCATGCTGCAGTTCAACATCTCTCCCTCTCCGGAGAGGCCGCACTAGCGCTGACGTGCTAACGAGCTGAAAAATACAGTTGTTCACCATTTAAATCATTTGTGCCCTGTGCCCTCACCTCAGAGTTGAGTTGTCCAGTTAGCCCCTCACCGCCTTTGGCACTGCCACCAAAGTTCTGCCCTTGTGCCTCTTCTGACCGCCCACTTTGTGCCCTCTATCCCAMTAATGCAGACCCGTTCTGGGCTTCCTCTCACACCCACACTATCTCATCGGCAATCACAGAGTGCACAGATATTTCATAAGTTAACCTCGACAGGAGACAGAGACTGAGAAGGAGCAAAAGAGAAAGGGAGATGGATGTGAGAGAGAGAGAGACAGAGATGATGAGGAAAAGAGAGGAAGAGAGAGAAAGGGAGCCTGATATGGAGAGTAAAAGATGGAAAGACGGCAAGAGAGAGTGACTGAGAAAGAGATGGAAGAGAAAGAGAGAGAAGAGGAAGAGGGAGAGAGAGAGAGAGCAAGAAAGAGGGCGAAAGAGAGAGTTCCAGAATAGCAGCAATATATGCTAAAAGATGACTCCTCTGCCATGGCATACTTAAGCAATAAGGCCCAAGGGGGTGTGGTATACGGACAGTATACCAAGGTATACCAATCTGATATACCATGGCTGTCAGCCAATCAACATTCAAGGCTCGAACCACCCAGTTTATAATCACCTTGTTTCAATGGTTTATGCACCACGACCGAGAACTGCTGAACGGGCGCCAGAGCGCGTCTCTCAAGTCCTCTCTCACTCACTCACTCACTCACTCACTCACTCACTCACTCACTCACTCACTCACTCACTCACTCACTCACTCACTCACTCACTCACTCACTCACTGATAGCGGCAGTTCAGTGTGGAGCATTACACCCCCCCTTCTGCACCTTCTCTCCTCTACCATTCACACTGTGAAGTTCACGTCAGGTTAGCAGGTTTGTCATGCACCGTGGTGCCTGTGTCAAGCCGAACACCACTCAAGTTCCCTCTGAGTCATGGATAACCAGAGGCTGAAGCCATGTGGTAGCTGTCAGATCTGCCCCAGAACGGGCCCTGGGACTAGTTTTGGTGGCTAGCCTGCACTAACGTGCTAATATGCTATACTAATTTACTCTGTGGCAATGGGGTTGCCGTCAATGGGAGCGGTCTGATTTTAGAGGAAAGGATACGTTTGGGGTCTATATCGGTGTTTACATTGTGCTGCCCAAATTTTTTCTCTCTTTGTGGGTTTCTGAGTAGTCCTTAGTATTTTTATTTTCTTTCTCTCTCTTTCTCTTTCATTTCTTCTTCCCCTTCCATCAACTGCTATTTCTCTCTCCTCATCTCTGACCCGCTCCCTCTCTTCCTGGCTGACGTTACATGAAAAAAATCACACGCAATCTTGATCGCCTTCTGTGACGAGACTTGTAGTCCGTGATAAGTCAGACATCTTCGGTTCTTGAGGCCATGGTGTTTACTAGGGTTCTCTTATACCTGTCACTTCATTCAGTGTTTCTCAATCTACTAGGTATGTACTGTGCACATGTTTATTCTAGCCCAACACTATTTAAWWWWWTKWATTTAACCTTTATTTAACTAGGCAAGTCATTACCACACCTAGGCAGACACACACGTAGGAGAGTTAAAAAGGTTATTCCATCAAACTTCAAATTATTAGWATAGTACACAACGCAGAACARAACAACCAGGTTGAGGTTCAGTGGCCAAAGCCCGCGAACAGGAATATTCCAAGTTCAGACAGAAGGGGGGAGTCAGATCGCTATGATCGCCAGGAACTTTACTTTTGGTGTCTATTTTTAGTTGTTGCGCTACTGGTGCTGCCTGTTGATGTTAGTTAGGCATCTGCAGTAGCTGAATGATGTTAACATCTTCAGGTTGTGTTTCATTAAATTAATTTTATTTCATCTGGGTGCTTGCGTCACCTACTAACACCCTGGTACTACCCTTAGCGCCCGTTCTCCTCAGTCCGAGAAAACACTGAGAAAGGTATGTGCTTCAGATTACTCCTTTGTAGAAGTCCATAACGTGAAATAAATAAAACATCCCAAGGTTAATGCTGTAGATATTGTTATAAGGGAGTGTGAGACTATTGAAACATGTAACTTTCAGAGTTTTATTGTTGTTATTAATATAGTTTACAGAGTGCTAAAAGTGCTGCTGTTGCTAGCTAGCATGCCTTTCTATGATGCTGACGGTTAGCAGAGCTGCCGACTGGTGCTGGCGTTGCATTATGGGAGATGTAGTTCTGGCCCTCTAAGGTCTGAATGGGATTGGGGCGATTTCACGTTGTAACTTGTTTGTGTTGCAGTGTTTTTGTACATGAGTTGTTCTATTTTGGTACTGTCAACACTGAAAGCACCTAGCAATGAATTGGAGATGTGAGACAGKATATGTGTTTTACCTTTCTTCATGCTGCTGTATTGAACAACTTGTCAGATGGTGCATAGGAGACTGATGTGTTCCTGTCCTGTCTTTTCACAATACTATTGCAGATCAACATAAAAGCCTAAAAGACAGCCGTGGTGTCGCTCTTAATTTCTTTGTTCTCCTGTGGTACATATAAGACCCGCTACACACACACACAGACATACACGCAAGTCACTAACACATCTAACTCGCCAAGCCTTTGATTAGTTCAATCTTGAATCTTAGATTTTTAACTTCACAGTTATTCYTTAACAAAGTTTCAGATTTTTTTGTGACACCTATTTTTATATGAGTGTCTGAATATGGGCCGTCTACCAACTGTAACATACAGCAAAGCCGTTCGAAACTAAGAAATCATTATTGTTTTCCAAGAATGCCTTCCAAAACGGGAACTTTCATGTACCTTAACAAAAACTTTGTTTGTGAACTTATGAGCCTGTAAAAGTGACCCTTTGTCTTTTTTCTTCTTATGTGTTGACGCAGCCCCTGCCAATGCCAAGATCGTGCATGAGGGCCAGGCGTGTGTGGTGAAGGACGACAACATCAGTGAGAGGATCTACACCATCAGAGAGGGAGACCACCTGGTGCTCAAATGTCTGGTCAAAGGACACCCACGACCACAGGTAACGCAACATAACACGACTTTGTGGCTCAGTTGGTAGAGCATGGGGCTTGCAATGCCAGTGGAGCATGAGGCTTGCAGTGCCATGACCCTCTCTATCTCTTTCTCTCAGACCTCCCCGTGTTGGTCAAGGCTACAGGGGAGAGTTCTGGTGTGAGCTGTTTTGAGATCTCTTGTGAGCGAGTGCTAATGCAGATCACGTTGACCATAGACTGTGTGCGTGTATGAGTGTGTGAGAAGTGAGAAAAGCAGTGCGCTCCCCCAGGGTACCCACCTGTCTGGTGGCATTAGATCACCATGAATAAAACAGGGGTGTGTGTCTGTGCCAATTTGACTGTGCCCAGGTGTTCTCCCCCCACCTCCGCTGCCCACGTCAACTACTAACCCAAACTGTCTCAGAAGATTCCTCTGTGCCCGATTCCCTGAGTATTCTAACCCCCCACCAACACCAACGTTCGAACACACACACACACACACACACACACACACACACACACACACACAGCTCCTGTGATGTGCTCTCTCAAAGGCACAGAGTCTACCTAGTAGAATAGTTAGGGACTGATGCAATTTGTCTTTCTGCTAATTCAATGTCAATTCAAKGTGTTTTATTAGCATGAAATACATCTGTAAATATTGTGTAAGAATTCAAAATCCACAGTTTTATAACTCTAGTCACACTTGCTTATTTATTTTTCTCTCTCTCTTGCTCTCTCTCTCTCTGGCACACTGTGGTATTTCACCCAATAGATATGGGAGTTCAGCAAAATATATATATTTTTTAATTCTTTGTGGATCTGTGTAATCTGAGGGAAATATGTGTCTCTAATATGGTCATACATTTGGCAGGAGGTTAGGAAGTGCAGCTCAGTTTCCACCTCATTTTGTGGGCAGTGTGCACATACCCTGTCTTCTCTTGAGAGCCAAGTCTGCCTACGGTGGCCTTTCTCAATAGCAAGGCTATGCTCACTGAGTCTGTACACAGTCAAAGCTTTCCTTAAGTTTGGGTCAGTCGCAGTGGTCAGGTATTCTGCCACTGTGTACTCTCTGTTTAGGGCCAAATAGCATTCTATTTTTCTAATTTTTTTTGTTAATTACTTGACACATTGGAAAGAATTATCTTTTTGTTTTCTCATTTGGTTGGGTCCATTTGTGTTGCTGTCCTGGCRCTCTGTGGGGTCTGTTTGTGAACAGAGCCCCAGGACCAGCACATCAAAAATCAGCTCAGTGTAATTGAAGAATCCATAGACTCTAACCACTTCTGGGAAAATTGGAAAACACACAAAAAAAATAAACAACACGAAGMGTTATCTATCCAAACCTTTTTGGACCTATAACAAAGAAAAACAGCCCAAACATATACATGATCAGATACAAATCTCAGACTCAACGACTAAAGACTACCAGAACCCACTGGAAACTCAAACTACATTGAATGAACTACAGGACAAAATACAAACCCTCCATCCCAATCCCAGGGGCTGTGGTGTTGATGGTACCCTCAATGAAATTATAAAATATACAGACCACAAATTCCAATTGGCTATACTTAAACTCTTTAACATCACCCTTAGCTCTGGMATTTTCCCCAATATTTGGAACCAAGGACTGATCTCCCCAATCCACAAAAGTGGAGAGAAATTTGACCCCAATAACTACCGTGGGATATGCATCAACAGCAACCTTGGCAAAATCATCTGCATTATCATTAACAGCAGACTGGTACATTTCCTCAGTGAAAACAATGTACTGAGCAAATGTCAAATTGGCTTTTTACCAAATTAACATATGACAGWCCACGTATTSACCCTGTACACCCTAACTGACAAACAAACAAAACAAAASAAAGGCAAAGTCTTCTCATGCTTTGTTGACTTCAAAAAAGCTTTTGACTCAGTTTGGCWTGAGGGTCTGCTATACAAATTGATGGAAAGTGGTATTAGGGGAAACATTTCCGATATTATAAAATKCATGTACACAAACAACAAGTGTGCGGTTAAAATTGGCAAAAAMCACACATTTCTTTCCACAGGACCATGGCGTGAGACAGGGATGCAGCTTAAGCCCCACCCTCTCCAACATATATATCAACGAATTGGCAAGGGCAATAGAACAGTCTGCAACATGCAGTCTCACCCTACTAGAATCTGAAGTCAAATGTCTACTGTTTGCTGATGAGGGCAAGAGTTACTTTCCAAAGAGATATCCAGGATTGTAACATACTCTGTTTCACGGAAACATGGCTAGCTGGCGATATGCTGTCAGAGWCCATACACAGTCAATGGGATTTTCAGTGCATCGCGCCGACAGGAATAAACATCTCTCTGGTAAGAAGGGCGGGGGTGTATGTTTTCTTGATTACTGACTCATGGTGTAATTGTAACAACATACAGGAACTCAAGTCCCTTTGTTCACCTGACCTAGAATTCCTCACAATCAAATGCCGACTGTATTATCTCCCAAGAGAACTCTCCTCGGTTATCGTCACACCGCAAGCGGATACCAAGACGRCCATCAAGGAACTTCACTGGACTTTATGCAAACTGGAAACCATATATCCTGAGGCTGCATTTATTGTAGCTGGGGATTTTAACAAAGCTATTTTGAGAACAAGGCGACCTAAATTCTATCAGCATATCGATTGCAGTACACGAGAGAGTAACACGCTCGACCGATGCATACAAGGCCCTTCCCCGCCCTCCTTTTGGCAAATCTGACCATGACTCCATTTTGTTTCTCCCCTCCTATAGGCACAAACTAAAACAGGATGTGCACGTGCTTAGGTCTATCCAAAGCTGGTCTGACCAATCGGATTTCACGCTTCAAGATTGATTCGATCACGTGGACTGGGATATGTTCTGGGTAGCCTCAGATAATAACATTGACGTATATGCTGACTTGGTGAGCGAGTTTATAAGGAAGTGTATGAGAGACGTGACTATTAACCTTCCCTAACCAGAAACCGTGGATTGATGGCAGCATTCGCGCAAAACTTAAAGCATGTACCACCACATTTAATCATGGCAAGGCGACTGGAAATATGGCCAAATACAAACAGTGTAGTTATTCCCTCCGTAAGRTAATCAAACAAGCAAAATGTCAGTTTAGAGACAAAGTGGTCGCAATTCAACGGCTCAAACACGAGGCATATGTGGCAGGATCTACAGACAATCACAGATTACATAAAGAAAACCAGCCCCGTCGCGGACATCGACGTCTTGCTCCCAGACAAATTAAACAACTTCTTTGCGTGCATTGAGGACAATACAGTGCCACCGAYGTGGCACGCTACCAAAGATTTTGGGCTCTCCTTCTCTGTGGCCAACGTGAGTAAAACATTTAAACGTGTTAACCCTCGCAAGGCTGCCGGCCCAGACGGCATCCCTAGCCGCGTCCTCAGAGCATGCGCAGACCAGCTTGCTGATGTGTTTACGGACATATTCAATCAATCCCTGTCCTAGTCTGCTGTCACCACATGCTTCAAGATGTCCACCACTGTTCCTGTACCCAAGACAGCAAAGGTAACTGAACTAAATGACTATCGCCCCGTAGCACTCACTTCTGTCATCATGAAGTGATTTGAGAGACTAGTCAAGGACCATATCATCTCCACCCTACCTTTCACCCTAGACCCACTTCAATTTGCTTACCGCCCCAATAGGACCACAGATGATGCMGTTGCCATCACACTGCCCTGTCCCATCWGGACAAGAGGAATACCTATGTAAGAATGCTGTTCATTGACTACAGCTCAGCATTCAACACCATAGTACCCTCCAACTCACCATTAAGCTTGAGACCCTGGGTCTCAACCCCGCCCTGTGCAACTGGGTCCTGGACTTCCTGACGGGCCGCCCCCCCAGGTGGTGAAGGTAGGAAAGAACATCTTCACTCCGCTGATCCTCAACACTGGGGCCCCACAAGGGTGCGTTCTCAGCCCCCTGTTCACTCCAACTTAATCATCACGTTTGCAGAYGACACAACAGTGGTAGGCTTGATTAACAACAACGACGAGACAGCCTACAGGGAGGAAGTGAGGGCCCTCGGAGTGTGGTGTCACTCAATGTCAGCAAAACAAAAGAGACGATYGTGGACTTCAGGAAACAGCAAAGGGAGCACCCCCCTATCCACATCGACGAGACRGCAGTGGAGAAGGTGGAAAGTTTTAAGTTCCTCTGTGTACATGTCACCGACAAACTGAAATGGTCCACGCACACAGACAGCGTGGTGAAGAAGGCGCAACAGCGTCTCTTCAACCTCAGGAGGCTGAAAAAATGTGGCTTGTCACCGAAAACCCTCACTAACTTTTACAGATGCACAATTGAGAGCATCCTGTCGGGCTATATCACCGCCTGGTACGGCAACTGCACCGCCCACAACCGCAAGGTCTGCACAATGCCTCACCGGGGGCCTGCCCTCCAGGACCTGCCCTCCAGGACACCAACAACACCCGATGTCACAGGAAGGCAAAAACGATCATCAAGGACAATAACCACCCGAGCCACTGCCTGTTCACCCCGCTTCAACCCAGAAGGCGGGATCCGTACAGGTGCATCAAAGCTGGGACAGAGAGATTGAAAACAGCTTCTATCTCAAAGTCATGAGATTGTTTAACAGCCCCCACTAGCACAGAGAGGCTGCCTACCTACAGACTTCATATCATTGGCCACTTTAATAAATTGAACACTATAGTCACTTTATTAATGCCACTTTAAGAATGTTTACATATCTGGCATTACTCATCTCATATGTATATAATATATACCTTATCCTTCACTATCTATTCTCACTATCTATTGCATCTTAGCCGCTCTGTCACTGCACATCCATATATTTTATACTTAAATATTCTTATCCCATTCCTTTACTAGATTGTGTGTATTAGGATTTGTTGTGGAATTTGTTAGATATTAGGTTTTGTTGTGGAATTGTAAGATATTACCYRTTAGATACTGCTACACTGTCGGATCTAGAAGCATAAGCATTTCGCTAGACTCGCAATAACATCTGCTAACCATGTGTATGTGACCAATACAATTTGATTTGATTTGATCTGGTGCTTCTGTCCSCAACCAAGGAGGGCCTACAGCAGCACCTAAATCTTCTGCACAGATTCTGTCAGACCTGGGCCCTGACAGTAAATCTCAGTAAGACAAAAATAATGGTGTTCCAAAATGGTCCAGTTGCCAGGACCATAAATACAAATTCCATCTAGACACTGTTGCTCTAGAGCACACAAAAAACTTTATACTTCGGCCTAAACATCAGCGCCACAGGTAACTTCCACATAGCTGTGAACGAGTTGAGAGACAAGGCAAGAAGGGCCTTCTACGCCATCAAAAGGAACATAAAATTTTACATTTTTTAGCCAGGTCCTACTGGCAAAAATACTTGAATCAGTTACAGCGGCCATTGCCCTTGTGGTTGTGAGGTCTGGGGTCGCTCACCAACCAAGAATTCACAAAATGGGACAAACACCAAATTAGAGACTCTGCATGCAGAATCTGCAAAATATCCTCAGTGTATAACATAAAAACGAATAATGCATGCAGAGCAGAATTAGGCTGAATGATCAAAATCCAGAAAAGAGACGTTCAATTCTACAACCACCTAAAAGGAAGCGATTCCAAACCTTTCATAACAAAGCCATCACCTACAGAGAGATGAACCTGAAGAAGAGTCCCTTAAAACTCTTTGGGCTAGGGGTCAGTATTTCCACGTCCGGATGAAAAGCTAGGATATGCATATAATTGGTAGATTTAGATAAAAACACTCTAAAGTTTCTAAAACTGTTAAAAATAATGTCTGTGATGTAACAGAACTGTTTGGCAGGTGAAACCTGAGAAAATCCATCAGGAAAAAAATAATTGAGGTAACTGTGTTTTCATGAGGTTTCTATGGGACTAGATTTCTGTGGCAATTGGTTGCAGTCCTATGCTTCACTAGATGTCAACAGTCTTTGGAAATTGGTTGATGTTTTCTTTAGAGAAATAAGAAGTACGGCTGTTCAGAACGAGGGTCCAGCCTAGTGTACTGTTTTGTTTGGGGTGCGCGACCTGAAGCTAGCTCCATTTCATTTTAGCCGCAATTGAAAACAGTACATTCTGTCTTAAATTTTATCAATACCTAAAGTTGGATTAGAAAAGTTGTTTGAAATGTTTGGAACAAGTTTACAGGATTTATTAGTTATTTGTAGTCATGTTTGTGAGTTGGAACCGGTGTTTTTCTGAATCAAACGCGCCAAATGAATTGAAATAAAGGACCGTTGTGATGTTTATGGGACATTTTGGAGTGCCAACAAAGAAGCTCGTCAAAGGTAAGGCATGAATTAATTATTTTTATTCTGCGTTTTGTGTCGCGCCTGCAGGTTTGAAATATGCTCTCTCTCTTGTTTACTATGGTGCTATCCTCAGATAATAGCATCGTTTGCTTTCGCCGAAAAGCCTATTTGATTCTGACATGTTGGCTGGATTCACAACCAGTGTAGCTTTAATTGGTATCTTTCATGTGTGATTTAATGAAAGTTTGATTTTTTATAGTAATTTATTTGAATTTAGCGCGTCTGCATTTTCTCTGGCTTTTGGCCAAGTGAGACAGTAGCATCCCGCTAAATCAGATTTTTGGATATAAATATGAACTTTACCGAAAAACATACATGTATTGTGTAACATGAAGTCCTATGAGTGTCATCTGATGAAGATCATCAAAGGTTAGTGATTAATTTTAACTCTATTCTGCTTTTTGTTACTCCTCTCTTTGGCTGGAAAAATGGCTGTGTTTTTCTGTGGCTATGTACTGACCTAACATAATCGCAAGGTGGCTTTCACCGTAAATCCTTTTTGAAATCAGACACTGTGCTGGATTAACGAGAAGTGTATCTTTAAAATGGTGTATATACTTGTATGTTTGAGGAATTTTAATTATGAGATTTCTGCTGTTTTGAATTTGGCCCTGCAATTTCACTGGCTGTTGTTAGGCTACCGTCCCACATATCCTAGAGAAGTTAACACCCCGGCCATCCTACAATCTAAGCTTGATGCCCTCAATCTCACACAAATTATTATTATCCTGGAAGGATATTGACCTCATTCCATCAGTAGAAGATGCCTGGTTATTCTTTAAAGTGCTTTCCTCACCATTAATAAGCATGCCCCATTCAAAAAATGTAGAACACAGGAACCCTTGGTTACCCAGACCTGACTGCCTTGACCAGCACAAAAACATCCTGTGCACATTAGCATCGAATAGCCCCCGCGATATCAACTTTTCAGGTAAGTTAGGAACCAATATACACAGGCAGTTAGGAAAGCGAAGGCTAGCTTTTCAAACAGAAATTTGCATCCTGTTTCACAAACTCCAAAAAGATCTGGGCGTTGGACGGTTCTGACTTAGAATATGTGGACAACTGCAAAATTACCTAGGTGTTTGGTTAGACTGTAAACTCTCCTTCGACTCACCATAAGCATCTCCAATCCAAAATTAAATCTAGATTCGGCTTCCACTTTTGCGCACCCAGCATTCCTTTCCTCATGCTGCCAAACATACCCTCGTAAAACCCTCCTACCGATACTCGACTTCGGCGATGTCATTTAAAAAAATAGCCTCCAACACTCTACTCAGCAAATTGGATGCAGTCTATCACAGTGCYATCYGTTTTGTCACCAAAKCCCCATATACTACCCACCACTGCGACCTGTATGCTCTCGTTGGCTGGCCCTCGCTTCATATTCGTCGCCAAACCCTAATTTCTTCAGTGTATTTATCCCTGTGTTTCCTGTCTGTCTGTTCCAGTTTGTCTTGTATGTTTAGTCAAGTCAACCAGCGTGTTTTTCCCGTTCTCCTTTTTCTAGTCCTCCCGGTTTTGACCCTTGTCTTTTTCTGGACTGTGTACCCGCCTGCCTGACCATTCTGCCTGCCTTGACCACGAGCCTGTCTGGCACTCTGTACCTCCTGGACTCTGACCTGGTTTTGACCTTTTTGCCTGTCCACGACCATGCCTACCCCTTTGGATTAATAAACATTGTAAGACTCCAACCGTCTGCATCTGGGTCTTGCCTTGTGCCTTGATAGTTTCATAGTTCTAACAAAGGCAATGTATTGATTATTTTTGCGATATCATATATGAAATTACACTATTAGAATGTTGCAGTCAAAATRACTACTCATTAGCTTGAAGACGCCCAGAGGTTTTAGTGTTAAAGGCTCATTTTAACATGTACACTCCACTCTCTTTTCACAATATCGTGCCATCCTGAACATTACTGTGCTGGCTGATGTATTTTTTTTCAAATTTTCRTTTCCAGCACAGATATAGAAACTATTGTGGATGTGTAACCAGGCCAACGCAGTATAGCCTGGCTCTRCTCAGTAGGCATAAAGTAATAGGGATTTTAGAGTGCTTTTTGTTAGTAGTGCTGAGGATAAAAKCATCATACTTCAGTTCATTGTATAAKATGGATCTTTTTCCTTTCATTACTGATATAAAAACGTCTCCTTTCTGCGCACAAATTACTCCTTCACGCATTTATTCCGTTGATGCTTCGGTCAAGTCAACCTTYCTAGAGACATTTTTCTTCCTCAAGCAGTGCACTTTTATCTATTTATTTTTCCATGCAGTCCCATCACTAAAATGTTATGGTATACTCGTTAATTTTTCATTTGAACTCAAAGACTTTGATTTTCTCTTTCCGTGTCAATGTTTCACTTTCATCTGATTTTAGCCAGCTGTGCTTCGCATCTTAACACCACTCAGTTGGCYGGATGTCTGCAGAATGTGATCAGTGAATTTAAGTAGATCATGACTGATCTAGGATTGCTGATCTAAGATCAACTTTGCCTTTTTAGTCATAATGAGTAAGAGTGCATGGACAGGGGGATCTGTATCAAGCATCTCAGAGTGGTCAGTTTTTCCTTTTAGATCATCAATAATATAATTACACATGGACGGGGGGGACCTGATCCTAGATCACACCGCCATCTCTGGTTACCAGATAATAGGGAAAGAGAGAGAGAATCTAGAAGACCATGACATATTTCCACAGGACCCAATAACAAGAAGTAATCCGAAGGATAATCAACTACCCTAGCCCCGGACGACAGGGGGATAATCTTAAGTGTTGGTATACCCACACTACCTACAGTCAGCAATGGTAAGATGACACTACTACGCAGCGTTCAGTTCATAGTGGTAACAAAGGCACTCCTAATAAAAATGATTGAACAAATGTATTTTGTTGTTGTTGTTTATAAAGAAAACAATAAAATAATATCGTAATGATACCTAAGACCTTCATAAACACACATGCCGTTTGTGTGCAGTAGTCTATGTATCACGACTTTGCTTGTGAGAAGGCCAGCTGATTGCCATTGCCTGTTACCAGGATAGCAGACAGATCAGGTCAAGGGAAAGCAAAAATATACAAGCCTTGATGAACACAGTGCTCTTTACCTACATTTTTCTCTTTCTGTCTGTTTATTATTTCACAGACACACTCACACACAAACACGAAGGTTTGTTTTCTCTCTCTTACACACACACACACAGTGCTCATTCACATTCTTTTTTTCTGTCAGTCTGTTTTTTTCTCAAACACACACACACACACCACCGTCTCATTCAGGATGCACTGCTGTGAAATCAACTGCTGTCTTTACAGTCTCCTTAAGTCCCCACCGTTGTCTAGTCATTTGAACTCTACATGTGACCCAACAGCCCATCCAGCTCTATATTTCTCTCACTAACATTTGTTCTACCTCGATCCACATGAACACGCCTGAGGTTCCGAGCACAGTGAAACCTCTATGCCACTGAACACGCTGGACATTCAGTTGAGATGACTCAACATTTTCTCAGATGGGCTGTGTGAACTGCACTTAATGAACTAGGGTTGAAAATTACAGTAACTTTCCCAAATTCTTCAGTTTTCCAAAATCCTGGTTGGACGATTCCCAGATTTCCTGCTTATCCCTCAAAATTCCAGAATCTTCAACCAGGATTTTGGGTAAGTACCGGAATTTTGGGTAAGTTATCCTAAACTGCACAATGACCTTCTATAGAACGTTCCGAGGGTCTGTATCACAAAGCCGTCTCAAGAGTAGGTGTTGATACTA
>NW_019957535.1:1713225-1723316 GCF_002910315.2 Salvelinus sp. IW2-2015 | reverse complement strand
CCAAATTTCTTCAGTTTTCCAGAATCCTGGTTGGGAAAGTTACTGTAATTTTGCAACCCTAGTTCAGTTAAGGTCAGTTCACACAGCCCATCTGAGAAAATGTTGAGTCATCTCAACTGAATGTCCAGCGTGTTCAGTGGCATAGAGGTTTCACTGTGCTCGGAACCTCAGGCGTGTTCATGTGGATCGAGGTAGACATTTAGACAAATGTTAGTGAGAGAAATATAGAGCTGGATGGGCTGTTGGGTCACATGTMAGAGTTCAAATGACTAGACAACGGTGGGGACTTAAGGAGACTGTAAAGACAGCAGTTGCATTTCCTCAACCATGCGAGAATGAGACGCGTGGGAGTGTGTGTGTGTGTTTGAGAAAAAAACAGACTGACAGAAAAAAAGAATGTGAATGAGCACTGTGTGTGTGTGTAAGAGAGAGAAAACAGAGTGAAAAACCTTCGTGTTTGTGTGTGTGTGTGAGTGTCTGTGAAATAATAAACAGACAGAAAGAGAAAAATGTAGGTAAAGAGCACTGTGTTCATCAAGGCTTGTATATTTTTGCTTTCCCTTGACCTGATCTGTCTGCTATCCTGGTAACCAGGCAATGGCAATCAGCTGGCCATCTCACAAGCAAAGTCGTGATACATAGACTACTGCACACAAACGGCATGTGTGTTTATGAAGGTCTTAGGTATCATTACGATATGTTTTATTGTTTTTTCTTTATAAACACAACAACAACAAAAATCATTTGTTCAATCATTTTTATTTAGGAGTGCCTTTGTTACCACTATGAAACTGAACGCGGTAACAKCTTCTTTTTATAACKACAACAAAAGAAAAATATCCAAACCACCAAGATGCACAAGTCAGCAAGACGCGCGGTCAAATGACGAAAACRTCAGTAGCCTAAACATCATTATAAGTGCCAAGTGTGCTTGATAAATAGTGAAAACCAGCATAAATGCAATAATGACATTATAATGAACATACACTGAGTGTACAAAACATTAGGAGCATTTCCCCACCCTCTCCCACCACACGCTCAATTCGCCGGCATGTTTTTTAATTGATTCATTTCACCTTTATTTAACCAGGTAGGCTAGTTGAGAACAAGTTCTCATTTGCAACTGCGACCTGGCCAAGATAGAGCAAAGCAGTTCGACACATACAACAACACAGAGTTACACATGGAATAAACAAACATACAATCAATAATACAGTAGGAAATCTATATACAGCATGTGCAAATGAGGTAGGATAAGAGAGGTAAGGCAATGTTCTACAAGGTGTCGAAAGCGTCCCACAGGGTGCTGGCCCATTTTGACTTCAATGCTTCCCACAGTGGTTTCGAGTTGGCTGATGTCCTTTGGGTGGAGGACCATTGTTGATACGCACGGGAAACTGTTGAGTGTGAAAAACACAGCAGCACTTAATATTTGCCTTGCCCATTCACCCTCTGAATGCACACATACACAATTAAGTCTCAATTGTCTCAAGGCTTAAACATTATTCTTTAAAAAACATTTTGTGCTTTAAAACTAAGTGAACTTGTAAATGTCATTTGTTCTTAGTTTTTTAGCTATATCTGTTTGTTTGAAAATTGTGAGAATTACTTAATCTTGAAAATTCTCAGTAATCTACTGCATCATTCTATAATTATATTGGGGTCTAAAGGGCTAACCTATTTGTTAACAATACTATTTGGTGTAAGGCCTCACTTACTGTTTACAGTGCATTCATAAAGTATTCAGACCCTTCACTTTTCTACATTTTTACGTTTCAGCCTTATTCTTAAATTTATGAAATATTTTTTCCCTCAATCTGCACACAATATCCATAATGACAAATGAAAAACCGTTTTTTTAGAAATGTTTGCAAATGTATTAAATAAATAACAGAAGTACCTTATTTACATAAGTATTCAGACCCTTTGCTATGAGACTCGAAATTGAGCTCAAGTGCATACTATTTCCATTGATCATCCTTGATGTTTCTACAAATTGATTGGAGTCCACATGGGGTAAATCAATTGATTGGACATGATTTGGAAAGGCACACACCTGTCTATTAAGGTCCCACAGTTGACAGTGCATGTCAGAGCAAAAACCAAGCCATGAGTTCAAAGGAATTGTCTGTAGGATTGTGTCGAGGCACAGTGGCCTCCATCACTCTTAAATTGAAGAAGTTTGGAACCACCAAAACTCGTCCTAGAGCTGCCCGCCCGGCAATCGGGGGAGACGGGTCTTGGTCAGGGAGGTGACCAACAACCTGATGGTGACTCTGACAGGGAGAACCTCCCAAAGGACAACCTCTTGCAGCACTCACCAATCAGGCCTTTATGTTAATATCATTAATGTGACGACTGCTTTTTATCGATTAAATTAATCAGGTAATCATTAACTCAGTAACCTGCGGCACCATGGGAAAAGTTTGTTTAATGAGTTTCCGTTCCCCAAATTATTTCAAAGAATATCAGAATATCGATTTTACAGCATCACTAATTAATTCCTCTACAGTCTCATCCTGACCGTCGCATAATTCGAAATCTGCACAACCCGGGTTTCACTAAATCATCCGTACCACCAATTGAGTTGATTGTTTATTTACTAACAAGCTAAATGATATATAATATACACATACACAAACACACAGTCTAGGCTATTGATTAGAACTAGTACAATGAAACAGGTCCCTAACGGACCAACACAATATGACATGTGTTACATGGGGATTTAGAAGAGAGAGAGCGTGCACAAGAGAAAACACACTTGTAAACTATGCTTAGTTTAGCCCTGACAGCTTGCTCTGAACTGCCGCTCTATGGGTCGAATTTAATGATGTAATTACTTGTTGAAGGTCTCCATTAGAGGTCGACCGATTAATCGGAATGGCCGATTAATTAGGGCCAATTTCAAGTTTTCATAATCGGAAATCGTATTTTGGACACCGTTTTTTTTTTTTACAGCTTTATTTCATCTTTATTAACTAGGCAAGTCAGTTAAGAACACATTCTTATTTTCAATGACGGCCTAGGAATGGTGGGTTAACTGCCTCGTTCAGTGGCAGAACAACAGATTTTTACCTTGTCAGCTCGGGGGATTCAATCTTGCAACCTTACAGTTAACTAGTCCAACGCTCTAACCACTGATTACATTGCACTCCACGAGGAGCCTGCCTGTTATGCGAATGCAGTAGAAGCCAAGGTAAGTTGCTAGCTAGCATTAAACTTATCTTATAATCATCAATAATCACTAGTTAACTACACATGGTTGATGATATTACTAGTTTATCTAGCGTGTCCTGCGTTGCATATAATCAATGCGGTGCGTATCGTGCTCAATGTGTACCTAACCATAAACTCAATGCCTTTCTTAAAATCAATACACAGAAGTATATATTTTTAAACCTGCATATTTAGCTAAAAAAATCCAGGTTAGCAGGCAATATTCACCAGGTGAAATTGTGTCACTTCTCTTGCGTTCATTGCATGCAGAGTGTCACGTTCTGACCATAGTTCTTTTGTGTTTTCTTGTTTTAGTGTTGGTCAGGACGTGAGCTGGGTGGGCATTCTATGTTTTGTGTTTCTATGTTGGGTTTGTTTTGGCTCATATGGTTCTCAATCAGAGGCAGGTGTTTTTCATTGTCTCTGATTGGGAACCATATTAAGGTAGCCTGTTTGTGTTGGGATTTGTAGGTGGTTCTTCTGTCTTTGTGTTCTCTGCACACGGATAGGACTGTTTCGTTTTGCCACATTTTTTTTTATTTGTATAGTGTTCAGTTATCGTCTTGTTATTAAAACATGTTGAACACGGATATCGCTGCCTTGGTCCTCTCCTGCTACACCTTTCAGACGAAGAGGAGGAAGGCTGCCGTTACAGTCAGTGTATATGCAACAGTTTGGGCCGCCTAATTTGCCAGAATTTTACGTAATTATGACATAACATTGAAGGTTGTGCAATGTAGCAGAAATATTTAGACTTATGGATGCCACCCGTTAGATAAAATACGGAACGGTCCGTATTTCACTGAAAGAATAAACGTCTGTTTTCGAGATGATAGTTTCCGGATTCGACCAATATTGACCTAAGGCTCGTATTTCTGTGTGTATTAGTTATAACTAAGTCTATGATTTGATAGAGCAGTCTGCCTGAGCGGTGGTAGGCAGCAGCACGCTCGTAGCATTCATTCAAACAGCTCTTTCGTGTGTTTTGCCAGCAGCTCTTCGCTGTACTTCAAGCTATCAACTCCCGAGATTAGGCTGGTGTAACCGTTTGTGAAATGGACTAGCTAGTTAGCGGGGTGTGCGCTAATAGCGTTTCATAACGTCACTCGCTCTGAGACTTGGAGTAGTTATTCCCCTTGCTCTGCATGGGTAACGCTGCTTCGAGGGTGGCTGTTGTCGTTGTGTTCCTGGTTCGAGCCCAGGTAGGAGCGAGGAGAGGGATGGAAGCTATACTGTTACACTGGCAATACTAAAGTGCCTATAAGAACATCCAATTGTCAAAGGTTAATGAAATACAAATGGTATAGAGATAGAGATAGAGCTGTCACCATGATCATAATTGATAACTAAACATGGGTATTGATTATTGCATGATAAAACTAGGCTATAATCGAAGTTGTGGGTAGTAAGAGGCCCCCTGAAATGTGTCTTTTCCCTAGAGAATTGACTGATGTATTTTATATAAACACACCAAAGTCAAGCCTTCCAGAAACTATAGACTTGCTGCTACTATCTAAAATAACATCCTGCTCTCAATACYACCCCGAAATATTCTATGATTGGCAGTGATGGATGGAACCCCGAGATAACTTTATGCCAAAACTTATTATCCAAATTTCAATAATCTTATTATGCAAATGTCTATATCTTATTATCCAAATTTAAGATTAACACTTATTTCTACCCTCTCTACACACTCTCGTATCACATTCACAGAAAACACAGACAAAAACCACACGGGAATGAGACGGACGAGGAAAACCGGTTAGCGCTGTTTTTTAACCCTGTCTATATGAACAGGGAAACCCATACCATTATCAAAATATTGCCTAATTAGTGATCCCAAAACACTCACAATAGCCTCTAACAATAGTAACCCAGGGCATACATATTTACCTAATTTATCAAAACATTACACGTTATAATTTGAATTTTACCAAGCAAGGTGTCACCTGCACTCTAGTTCCTCGTTCAATACATTAACCTCACCAGTCTTACTGTGATCGGGACTTTTGGTCGCCCGCAACTGGCTAATTAACAATCATGTCCAAGGATATCTCACTTAAGAACACTCTTATCAATTCAACTCAGTCATGGATAGTTACCATAGCTGTGGCGCTCTTAACAGGGGCTTTTATGTTTTTATAATTTTTTWGTTTTTTCTTTATAATTTCATCACTTATTGATAGATTGTCCAAGAGTACCTCTCTCAGTACTATGTTTGAGATCTGGTATCCACCCGTGCCCGCTACCTCTCAGATCATAGGCGAGTCCAGCTGCTCAATAATGAGTGTGGTTTTCCCTGAGATCCCAATTTCTGATTCCCTSTTTACCCAGATCTTCAGGAGTGGTCAACAGGTGAAGTTGAAGAGATCCCCCCCCCTCGTTGTCAAAATTGTAGTGGAAATTCTAATCAATAATGATCAGAGACGAGGTCAATCACCAATCAGGATATTACTTTATTCAAAACKTAATAATAACATCGATTCATTATTGCAATAATGAAGCTGGTCGACGAACCACCCCTAGATTAATCGTTGAGAGCCCAACGAGCGGATTTGAGCCACATCATTTTATAGCAAAGTTCATCCTCCTGAATGTTCATGACAAGCAACAGATGTATGGAATGGGTCACAAGGTTAGGATTTGTATGAAAGGTACTAATAATTCACAGCAAACAGTATTACATTTACATTTAAGTCATATTTAGGCTGACGCTCTTTATCCAGAGGACTTACAAGATGTGGAAAGTTCATACGATATTCATCCTGGTTGCCCCCGCCGTGAGGGATGAACCCACAACCCTGGGTTTGCAAGCGCATGCTCTAGACAACTGAGCCACCAGCAGGACCGACAGTATCTGCTGTAAAGACTGTTCTCATTGTGTAGAAACAGGGTCTGGCCCCTGGTACCTTCCAGTCGTCAAACCGGAGCCATCTCCCTCACATGAAATGGAATGTGGCCTAAGCCATGACGTAAATCTACTGTCAGCATTAAGCCCTAGAGGCGCACTCTTCAGTTCACACAGACAAAATATAGTTCTAAGAACCCCCTATTCTGTTTGCAAAAAACAAGCCATTTGATGCATAACAGTTTATACCCGTGCTTCTACACCTGCATTGCTTGCTGATCAGCTGATGTAAGAAGGGCGTATATAAATACATTTGATTTGATAACAATAATCTTGTAATTTCAGCGACAATAACACACAACACACACACCACACAGACGAGAACATTGACACTCCCAGCTCACATTTTTATCAGGAATGGCTAGTAGTAGGATATAGTTTATTTTGTCCTGTAGAGGATGATAGTAAAGGGTTTAATGCAGCAAACCATTGACAGTACGCACACACGCACGCTCGGCACACACACCACACACCTAATCATCGACATTCACATAACACACAGACGTATGCACATACAACCACACACACACACTGAAAAACACACACACACTATGTCACTAACTATCGACATGCCCAGCTCACATTGTTATCAGGAATGTCCTCTGATAGTAAGACAGAGTTAAATTTGTCCTGTAGAGGAGATAGGAAAGTGGTTAATGAGGCTTTAATGGTTTAATTGACATCGGTCATGGTGATAGTTGAGCAAAGATCACTGTATAGAGGTGGAGGGTTTTGTGGATGCTTGAGCGTATTATTTTACTCGAAAGAGCTTGGTTTCTTGTAACAACATGAAATAATTTAGCTGCTTTTTCACAAGTGAAAGTAATGAAAGCACTAAACAAACTGGATGAAGTGCACAATGGCTATTACGGTAGGGGCTGGAGTGCCATTGGTTGTCATTATTCAAGAAGTAGCCCAATCCAAACCTGTGTCTCGTATCTCCATTTGTATATTTGTCTTGAGAATGGCCACTAGGCCAAAATGCTGACTGCATTGTCCACCAGACACTTTGCCCCAAATCTCCCAGATTACATTACGCGTGAAGCACTTCCAACACAGAAAAATTGGTACATCAAAGTTTTGGAGTTGATATAGTATAAAATATACTCTATACTATACTATAATCTATGCCTAACTAACCAACTCATCTCCTCTCCAGGTGCGTTGGACAAAGACAGCAGGCAGCGCCTCTGACAAGTTCCAGGAGACGTCCATCTAYAACGAAACGCTGCGCATCGAGGGCATCCAGCGGGTGCAGGGCGGCCGCTACTACTGCAAGGCCGACAACGGGGTGGGGGTGGCTGCCATCAAGTCCATCCGGGTAGACGTGCAGTGTAAGTCGGCAGGGAACGCCGCGATCGATCCCTCCACGGCCCCCCTAAAACACTACCAAAATAAGTAATTCCCAGAATTATGGGCAGGAATAGTGGTACATTTCAAAATGGGAATATGCTCTCCAGGAGTATTCATGGGGGATATYTAGATGGTAAAATGGGTGGAGGTTTTGATATGGAAGTTTGGTAGCTTTTGTTTGGGAAAACATCAAAGGGACTAGGGTGTTTGTAGGGTAAAAGTTAGTTGGGTATAAGTGAGGTGTATTTCCTCTCACTGTTTTAGCTATGGGAAAGAAGGGAATAAGATAAATATAGATAAAGAAACATATGGATACTCTAGCAGAGGCGTGGAGTGGAGGGATCTCAAGGAGAATGGGAGAGTTGGTCCAGGTGGCACGGGGCCCTTCTGTGAACAGGGCCTCGTGCTGCTGCCTGTATCCACTGTCCCACTTTCCCCCTGAATCAGGGGCCAGGTCAGGGCCCTCAGCCAAGCTTGCTATAGTGCCTCTTACAGCATTGCATGGAGGTGATATCTCTAAAACCCTATAAAATGATACAGTGCTATAAACAGACCTGTCATTCACCCCAAACACAGCATAACACAGCACAGGACATTTTAGGAGCACATGATTTTTTAAAACATTGTAGATATTGTTTCACCCACTATGGCCTTGTCCATCATCCTACAGCAAAAAGTATCACAAATTCCATAGCATGTAAGCTGCTTTGACCAAGAAACTAACCAGCTAATGGCAGCTACAGTACCAGTCAAAAGTTTAGACACATCTTCTAATATTTCTTTATTTTTACTATTTTCTACATTGTAGAATAATAGTGAAGACATCAAAACTATGAAATAAAACATATGGAACCATGTAGTAACCCAATTTTTTTAACAAATCAAAATATATTTTAGATTTTAGATTCTTCAAAGTAGCCGCATTTTACCTTGATGACAGTTTTGCACACTCTTGGCATTCTCTCAGCCAGCTTCACCTGGAATGCTTTTCCAACAGTCTTGAAGCAGTTCACACATATGCTGAGCACTTGTTGGCTGCTTTTCCTTCACTCTGTGGTCCAACTCATCCCAAACCATCTCACTCTGGTTGAGAAATAGGCCTATTTCTATTTTGCCCCATTTATCAAAAGTGTTGGAAAACTTCAATAATCAACTGACTGACTTTATTGATGTCTATAGTATTCTCTCTAGGATGCAATCTGGTTTCCGCTCAGGTTATGGATGTGTCACTGCAACCTTAAAGGTCCTCAATGATGTCACCATTACCCTTGATTCTAAGCAATGTTGTGCTGCTATTTTTATTGACTTGGCCAAAGCTTTTGATACGGTAGACCATTCCATTCCCGTGGGCCGGCTAAGGAGTATTGATGTCTATTTGGCCTGGTTTGCTAACTACCTCTCTCAAAATGTGCAGTGTATAAAGTCAGAATATCTGCTGTCTCAGCCACTCCCTGTCACCAAGGGTGTACCCCAAGGCTTGATCCTAGGCCCCACGATCTTCTCAATTTAGATCAACAACATAGATCAGGCAGTAGGAAGCTCCCTCGTCCATTTATATGCAGATGATACAGTCTTATACTCAACTGGCCCCTACCTGGACTTTGTGTTAAATGCTCTACAACAAARCTTTTTTAGTGTCCAACAATCTTTCTCTGCCCTTAACCTTGTTCTGAACAACTCCAAAACAAAGGTCATGTGGTTTGCTAAGAAGAATGCCCCTCTCCCCACCGGTGTGATTACTACCTCTGAGGGTTTAGAGCTTGAGGTAGTCACCTCATACAAGTACTTGGGAGTATGGCTAGATGGTACACTGTCCTTCTCTCAGCACATATCAAAGCTGCAGGCTAAAGTTACATCTAGACTTGGTTTCCTCTATCGTAATCGCTCCTCTTTCACCCCAGCTGCCAAACTAACCCTGATTCAGATGACCATGCTAGATTGTGGAGACGTAATTTGTACATTGGCAGGTAAGGGTGCTCTCGAGTGGCTAGATGTTCTTCACCACTTGGCCTTCAGATTTGCCACCAATGCTCCTTATAGAACACATCACTGCACTCTATACTCTTCTGTAAACTGGTCATCAATCAATCAAATGTATTTATAAAGCCCTTCTTACATCAGACGATACCCCCGGACAGGGCCAAACAGGCAGGATATAACCCCATCCACTTTTCCAAAGCACAGCCCCCACACCATTAGAGGAATATCTTCAAATACCAACTGAGACAAGGCCAAGTATAGCCCACGAAGATCTCCCCCACGGCACGAAACCCAGGGGGGGGGCCGCCAACCTGGACAGGAAGACCACGTCAGTGGCTCAACCCACTCAAGTGACGCACCCCTCCTAGGGACGGCATGAAAGAGCACCAGTAAGCCAGTGACTCAGCCCCCGTAATAGGGTTTGAGGCAGAGAATCCCAGTGGAGAGAGGGGAACCGGCCAGGCAGAGACTGCAAGGGCGGTTTGTTGCTCCAGCGCCTTTCCGTTCACCTTCACACTCCTGGGCCAGACTACACTCAATCATAGGATCTACTGAAGAGATGAGTCTTCAATAAAGACTTAACGGTTGAGACCGAGTCTGCGTCTCTCACATAGACAGGCAGACCATT
>NW_019957535.1:1711411-1712425 GCF_002910315.2 Salvelinus sp. IW2-2015 | reverse complement strand
GAATGACATCACCAAGAGGTAAAATATATAGTAAAAACAATAATGTTCCTAAAACGGAGCCTTGAGGAACACCGAAATGTACAGTTGATTTGTCAGAGGACAAACTGATATCTTTCYGACCGATAAGATCCAAACCAGGCCAGAACTTGTCCGTGTAGACCAATTTGGGTTTCGAATCTCTCCAAAAGAATGTGTTGATCAATGGTATCAAAAGCATTCTGCATTCTCAGTGCTATGAAGTGGTTTAAAACCAGACAGAAGCGTTTCGTATACATKGTTTGTCTTTAGGAAAGCAGTGAGTTTTAGTGCAACAGCTTTTTCATTTATTTTTGAAAGGAATGGGAGATTTGATATTGGCTGATAKTTTTTTATATTTTCTGGGTCAAGGTTTGGCTTTATCAAGAGAGGCKTTATTCCTGCCASTTTTAGTGAGTTTGGTACACATCTGGTGGATAGAGAGCCGTTTATTATGTTCAACATAGGAGGGCCAAGCACAGGTAGCAGCTCTTTCAGTAGTTTAGTTGGAATATGGTCTAGTATGCAGCTTGAAGGTTTAGAGGCCATGACTATTTTCATCATTGTGTCAAGAGATATAGTACTAAAAAACTTGAGTGTCTCCCTTGATCCTAGGTCCTGGCAGACTCAGGACAACTGAGCTTTGGAGGAATACGCAGATTTAAAGAGGAGTCCGTAATTTGCTTTCTAATGATCATGACCTTTTTGTCAAAGAAGTTTATGAATTTATTACTGCTGAAGTGAAAGCCATCTCTTGGGGAATGCTGCTTTTTAGTTAGCTTTGCGACAGTATCAAAAATTAATTAAGGATTGTTCTTATTTTCCTCAATTAGGTTGGAAAAATAGGATGATCGAGCAGCAGTGAGGGCTCTTAGATACGGCACGGTACTGTCATTCCCATCTAGTCGGAAGACTTCCAGTTTGGTGGTGCGCCAGCTTGGGTATTTTCTGTATTCCAGGGAGCTTGTTTCTTATGACAAATGTTTTTTGTTTTTAGGG
>NW_019957535.1:1703894-1706911 GCF_002910315.2 Salvelinus sp. IW2-2015 | reverse complement strand
CAGCCTGAAGGTGTGTTGGGTCATTGTCCTGTTGAATAACAAATGATAGTCCCACTATGCCAAACCAGATGGGATGGCGTATCGCTACAGAATGCTGTGATAGCCATGCTGGTTAAGTGTGCCTTGAATTCTAAATAAATCACAGACAGTGTCACCAGCAAAGCACCCCCACACCATCATACGTCTTCCTCCATGCTTCATGTTGGGAACCAAACATGCRGAGATCATCCACTCACCTACTCTACGTCTCACAAAGACACGGCGGTTGGAACCAAAAATCTCAAAATTGGACTCATCAGATCAAAGAACAGTTTTCCACATGTCTAATGTCCATTGCTCGTGTTTCTTGGCCCAAGCAAGTCTCTTCTTATTGGTGTCCTTTAGTAGTGGTTTCTTTGCTGCAATTCAACATGAAGGCCTAATTCACGCAGTCTTCTCTGACCAGTTGATGTTGAGATGTGTCTGTTTCTTGAACTCTGTGAAACATTTATTTGGGCTGCAATTTCTAAGGCTGGTAACTCTAATGAACTTATCCTTTGCAGCAGAGGTAACTCTGGGTCTTCCTTTCCTGTGGCGGTCATCATGAGAGCCAGTTTAATCAAAGCGCTTGATGGTTTTTGGGACTGCACTTGAAGAAACTTTCAAAGTTCTTGAAACGTTACGGATTGACTGACCTTCATGTCTTAAAGTAATGATGGACTGTCGTTTCTTTGCGTATTTGAGCTTTTCTTGCCATATAATGGACTTGGTCTTTTACCAAATAGGTCTATCTTCTGTATACCACCCATACCATGTCACAACACAACTGATTGGCTCAAACGCACTAAGAAGGAAAGAATTTCCACAAATTAACTTTTAAGAAGGCACACATGTTAATTTAAATAAATAAAGACTACCTCATGAAGCTTGTTGAGAGAATGMCAAGCGTGTGCAAAGTGTCATCAAGGTAAAGGGTGGATACTTTGAAGAATCTCAAATATAAAATACATTTAGATTTTTGTTAACAGTTTAGTTACTACATGATTCCATATTTGTTATTTCATAGTTTTGATGTCTTAACTATTATTCTACAATTTAGAAACTAGTAAAATAAAGAAAAACCCTGGCATGAGTACGTGTGTCCAAACTTTTGACTGGTGCTATATATTATTTTTTTTATTATTATTGTCATTGTTATTTGTACTTTGTACTTTTTTTTTTTTTACATAGTGGCCCAGCCAGTCCACAAGGTGGCACYGTGCTCCTCTTACATTCTTGTGGGAGAGCCAGGTTATGCATGTTAAAGTAACAGTAGCGAGGCTATACAGTTGAATTCGGAAGTTTACATACACTTAAGTTGGAGTCATTAAAACTCGTTTTTCAACNCTTATTTATAAACCCTCTTAGGCCTCACTCCCCCCTATCTGAGACATCTACTGCAGTCCTCATCCTCCACATACCACACCGTTTGTGCTGTTGTCTGTGCCCAACAATGTTTGTACCCTGTTTTGTGCTGCTAYCATATTGTGCTGCTGTCATGTGTTGCTACCATGTTGTTGTCATGTTGTGTTACTACCATGCTGTGTTGTCATGTGTTGCTGCCATGCTACGTTGTCGTCTTAGGTCTCTCTTTATGTAGTATTGTCTCTCTTGCCGTGATGTGTGTTTTGTCCTATATTTAAATKTATTTAATTTATTTTATTCATCCCCTTKAGGAGGCCTTTTGCCTTTTGGTAGGCCGTCATTGTAAATAATAATTTATTCTTAACTGACTTGCCTAGTTAAATAAAGGATAAATAAAATATTTWAAAAAAGCTGGAGGCCAGGTCATCTGATGTAGCACTCCATCACTGTCCTTCTTGGTCAAATAGCCCCTACACAGCATGAAGGTGAGTTGGGTCATTGTCCTGTTGAAAAACAAAAGATAGTCACACTAAGTCACTTGGTGAGCACGCGCTGAGGTACGGCGGGGAGAGAAAATTGAACAAGCGTCACCTGTCACTACTGGTTACCCTCAGCCTCGCCATTGCCCAGTTTACTCGCCCTGCAATTACCAGCCTCCGGGGGCCGCCCGCCGGGAGGCTAACACAATAAGGGGAAGGGAGGGAAGGGATGGAGGGAGGGAGGGGAGTTGGTGTGCCCAGCCTCAAAGGTATCTGTCTGTCTGTCATTCTGGTCTTATACAAGCGTAGTGGATAGGATGGATATGGATAGGAAATCAGAAAAGTGTGAATGAGAAAAGTGTAAATGTGTGCGATTGGAGATATGGGTGCCAATGTAGTGCTGTTATTGGTCTATGCTGGTAATTAGATTGCATTTTAGTACTGAACCTGCACCTACCGTACCAGTCAAAAGTTTGGACAYACCTACTACTATTGTGGAGGCCAAGTCATCTGATGCAGCACTCCATCTCTCTCCTTCTTGTTCAAATAGTCCTTACACAGCCTGAAGGTGTGTTGGGTCATTGTCCTGTTGAATAACAAATGATAGTCCCACTATGCCAAACCAGATGGGATGGCGTATCGCTACAGAATGCTGTGATAGCCATGCTGGTTAAGTGTGCCTTGAATTCTAAATAAATCACAGACAGTGTCACCAGCAAAGCACCCCCACACCATCATACGTCTTCCTCCATGCTTCATGTTGGGAACCAAACATGCRGAGATCATCCACTCACCTACTCTACGTCTCACAAAGACACGGCGGTTGGAACCAAAAATCTCAAAATTGGACTCATCAGATCAAAGAACAGTTTTCCACATGTCTAATGTCCATTGCTCGTGTTTCTTTTTCTCTTGCCAAGCAAGTCTCTTCTTATTGGTTGTCCTTTAGTAGTGGTTTCTTGCTGCAATTCAACATGAAGCCTAATTCACGCAGTCTTCTCTGACCAGTTGATGTTGAGATGTGTCTGTTTCTTGAACTCTGTGAAACATTTATTTGGGCTGCAATTTCTAAGGCTGGTAACTCTAATGAACTATCCTTTGCAGCAGAGGTAACTCTGGGTCTTCCTTTCCTGTGGCGGTCATCATGAGAGCCAG
>NW_019957535.1:1643174-1699979 GCF_002910315.2 Salvelinus sp. IW2-2015 | reverse complement strand
CCCCTTCGTGCCTGACGTATAGAAAATGTGTGGGCAGAACTGAAAAAGCTTGTGTGAGCAAGGAGCCTACACACCTGACTCAGTTACACCAGCTCTGTCAGGATGAATGGGCCAAAATCACCCAATTTATTGTGGGAAGCTTATGGAAGGCTACCCAAAACCGTTTGACCCAAGTTAAACAATTTAAAGCCAATGCTACCAAATACTAATTGAGTGTATGTAAACTTCTGACCCACTGGGAACGTGATGAAAGAAATAAAAGCTAAAATAAGTAATTCTCTCTACTATTATTCTGACATTTCACATTCTTAAAATATGTAGTGATCTTATCTGACCTAAGGACAGGGGATTTTTACATTTACATTTACATTTAAGTCATTTAGCAGACGCTCTTATCCAGAGCGACTTACAAATTGGCTGCATTCACCTTATGATATCCAGTGGAACAACCACTTACAATAGTGCATCTAACTCTTTTAAGGGGTGGGGGGGTTAGAAGGATTACTTTATCCTATCCTAGGTATTCCTTAAAGAGGTGGGGTTTCAGGTGTCCCGGAAGGTGTGATTGACTCCGCTGACCTGGCGTCGTGAGGGAGTTTGTTCCACCATTGGGGTGCCAGAGCAGCGAACAGTTTTGACTGGCTGGAGCGGGAACGTACTTCCTCAGAGGTAGGGAGCGAGCAGGCCAGAGGTGGATAGAACGCAGTGCCCTTGTTTGGTGTAGGCCTGTATCAGAGCCTGAAGGTACGGAGTGCCGTTCCCCTCACAGCTCCGTAGGCAAGCACCATGGTCTTGTAGCGGATGCGAGCTTCAACTGGAAGCCAGTGGAGAGAGCGGAGGAGCTCAGATTAAATTTTACTCAGATTAAATGTCAGGTATTGTGAAAAACTGATTTTAAATATATTTGGCTAAGGTGTATGTAAACTTCCGACTTCAACTGTTTATACTACCGTTAAAAAGTTTGGGGTCACTTATGAATGTCCGTGTTTTGAAAGAAAAGCAATTTTTCTGTCCATTAATCAAATTGATCAGAAAATACAGTGTAGACATTGTTAATATGTAAATGACTATTGTAGCTGGAAACGGCAGATATTTTATGGAATATCTACATAAGCGTACTGAGGCCCATTATCAGCAACCATCACTTCTGTTTCCAATGACACGTTGTGTTAGCTAATCCAAGTTTATCATTTTAAAAAGCTCAAGAAGATCATTAGAAATCTCTGTTGCAAATTGTGTTAGCACAGCTGAAAACTGCTGTTCTGATTAAAGTAGTAAAAAACTGGGCATATTTAGACTAGTTGAGTATCTGGGGCATCAGCATTTGTGGGTTCGATTACAGGCTCAAAATGGCCAGAAACAAAGACATTTCTTCTGAAACTTGTCAGTCTATTGTTGTTCTGAGAAATGAATGCTATTCCATGCGAGAAAAATTCCAAGAAACTGAAGATCTTGTACAACGCTGTGTACTATTCCCTTCACAGAACAGCGCAACTGTCTCTAACCAGAATAGAAAGAGGAGTGGGAGGCCCCGGTGCACAACTGAGCAAGAGGACAAATACATTAGTGTCTAGTTTGAGAAACAGATGGCTCACAAGTCCTCAACTGGCAGCTTCATTAAATAGTACCCGCAAAACCACAGTCTCAATGTCAACAGTGAAGAGGAGATTCCGGGATGCTGGCCTTCTAGCAGAATTGAAAAGAAAAAGCCATATCTCAGACAGGCCAATAAAAATAAAGATTAAGATGGGCCAAAAGAACAGACACTGGACAGAGAAACTCTGCCTAGAAGGCCAGCATCCCGGACCGGAGTCGCCTCTTCACTGTTGACGTTGAGACTGGTGTTTTGCGGGTACTGTTTAATGAAGCTGCCAGTTTTTATTATTTTCTATCTAGAAGTTGGATAAGGTGATTGAAACTGACAGAATTTTCTCTTTGAAGATGTCTCCCTCAAACAAATGTAGCCATTCATTTCTGGTCTGTAGGATATGCTGCAATATTATAGTATTGAAAGTGATGCGCTCAATTATAGTTTCAACAGTTTTGGGGTGAAATGCTTTGCAAATGTTGAGTTATTTGACCGCTTACACATTTTGCAGGTGTTATGGCAGGTGCAGCGATATGCTTGTGTTACTGTCTCCAACAGTGCAGTAAAATGTCTCGCAAATACAATACAAATACACAATAATAGATTTTTATTTTTAATAAGTAAATATATTAGAGTGACAATATAAATATGTGGTGTGTATAAAACAGAAAATAATTTGGAAAATAAAATGGTATATACATTAGCAGAAATACAGCATTCGGAAAGTATTCAGACCCCTTATTCTAAAATGTATTCAATCGTTTCCCCCCCCCCATCAATCTACATACAATATCCCATAATGTCAAAGCAAAAACATTTATTTTTATTTTTGCAGTTACAGTACAAAAAAAAAAAACTGAAATGTGACATTTACATTACTATTTCAACCCTTTACTCAGGACTTTGTTGAAGCACATTTGGAAGTGATTACAGCCTCGAATCTTCTTGGGTATGACGTTACAAGCTTGGAACACCTGTATTGGGGGAGTTTCTCCCATTCTTCTCTGCAGGTCCTCTCAAGCTCTGTCAGGTTGGATGGGGAATGTTGCTGCACAGCTATTTTCAGGTCTCTCCAGATATGTTCAATTGGGTTCAAGTCCGGGCTCTGGCTGGGCCACTCAATTACATTYAGAGACTTGTCCCGAAGCCACTCCTGGCCTTCTGGCTGTGTGCTTAGAGTCACTGTCCTGTTGGAAGGCGAGCCTTCACCCCGGTCTGAGGTCCTGAGCACTCTGGAGTAGGTTTTCATCAAGGATCCCTCTTTGCTCCATTCATCTTTCCCTTGATCCTGACTAGTCTCCCAGTCACTGCTGCTGAAAGACATCCCAAATGCATGATGCTGCCACCACCATGCTTCACTATAGGGGATTGGTGCCATGTTTCCCCCAGACGTGACACTTGGCAATCAGGCCAAAGAGTTCAATCTTGGTTTCATCAGACCAGAGAATGTTGTTTCTCATGGTCTGAGAGTCCTTTAGGTGCCTTTTGGCAAACTCCAAGTGGGCTGTCATGTGCCTTTTACTGAGGAGTGGCTTCCGTCTGGCTACTCTACCATAATGACCTGATTGATGGAGTGCTGCAGAGATGGTTGTCCTTTTGAAGGTTCTGCCATCTCCACAGAGGAACTCTAGAGCTCTGCAGAGTGACCATCAGGTTCTTTGTGACCTGACCAGGCCCTTCTCCCCCAATTGCTCAGTTTGGCCGGGCGGCCAGCTCTAGGAAGAGTCTTGGTGGTTCCAAACTACTTCCTTTAAGATGATGGAGGCCACTGTGTTCTTGGGGCCTTCAATGCTGCAGAAATGTTTTGGTACCCTTCCCCTGACCTGTGCCTCAACACAATCCTGTCTTGGAGCTCTACGGACAATTCCTTAACCCTCATGGCTTGATTTTTGCTCTGACTTGCACTGTCAACTGTGGGACCTTATATAGACAGCTGTGCTCCTTTCCAAATCATGTCCAATCAATTGAATTTACCACATGGACTCCAATGAAGTTGTAGAAACATCTCAAGGATGATCAATGGAAACAGGATGCACCTGAGCTCAATTTGAGTTTCATAGCAAAGGGTCTAATACTTATGTATGTAAGGTATTTTTTTTTTGGTAATACATTTGCAAAAATGGCAAAACTTTTGCTTTGTCATTATGGCGTATTGTGTGTAGATTGAGGAAATTTAAAAAAATCTATTTTAGAATATGGCTGTAACGTAACAGAATGTGGAAAAAGTGACGGGGTCTGAATACTTTCCGAATCCACTGTATTAGGATGATGTTACGGCTCTTGTGGGTGTATGAAGAGTGGACCAAGGCGCAGCGGCGTAGTGTTCATGATTCTTTTATTTAAAAAACACTCAAACAAAATAACAAACGTGAAAACGAAAGCACACAGTTCTGTCAGGCAGAAATACTAAACAGAAAACAAGATCCCACAACCTAATGGTGGGAAAAAGGGCTGCCTAAGTATGATCCCCAATAGAGACAACGATAGACAGCTGCCTCTGATTGGGAACCACACTCGGCCAAAAACAAAGAAACAGAAAACATAGAATGCCACCCAAATCACACCCTGACCTAACCAAATAGAGAAATAAAAAGGCTCTCTAAGGTCAGGGCGTGAATACAGTATATAGAATACAGTATATTCTACACTGTAAGTAATCAACAATATATTACAGATATAAGCTGACCAGCGTTCACTGACTCTAAATACGTGGGGCATTAGTTTCAAGGTGCAGGGCTGAGTACCGGGCAGGTGCCGGCTAGAGATGTCTGTTCAACAGTCTGATGGCCTGGTGATGGAAGCTGTTTCTCAGTCACTCGATCCCGGCTCTGACTCACCAGTAGCATCTCTGCCTGCTACTGGTAGGAAAAATGGCGGAAAATTGAGGAAAATGCGGACGGAAGACAGGGTGGTGCGGCAGGTGCCGCTTCTCATTCGAATGCTGTAATTTTATCTAAACCATCAGGTGTTAGCCGATCCAGCTAAGTAACTCATGCAAAGAGTTAAAGCCCGGAGAATATCAACACCAAACACATTGGTTCACCGTTCCACGGGAGCGGACAGTACACAGCATACCATAATGTTCTGAATAATGGCAAGTCTACCTCGCTCCTTATTCTACTGAACCGCTTAGGCGTACAAAACACAAGTCCAACATTTATCGGAAACTGTTTAAACTACCTGTTCACTACCCTCCTGCTCTCCGGGGATGTACAACTCAATCCTGGGCCCAATATCACTGAGCCAGCGATACGCACCGGAGTGGAGAGCGGTGGATGGCCTCGTCCACTGGTCGTCGCCGCTGTGGAGGTGGGTGAGTGCTATGGTCCTATGGTTTCTCTCGACTCACCCGGCTCCAGGATAGATTTTGACTCTTCAAACATACCAGAGTCGCTATATGCGATCCCTGACTCTGCTTCTGGTACGCAAGCTATTTTAATTAGTTCCCCGCATCCAGTGCAGGCGGGAGGGATTGTTAATTGCGCTACCGAACTGCCCCTAATCAAAACGAAAACAAAACGCCTAAACCCAGCCGTCAGAAAACACCGAAAATTTAACTTTTTTCAATGTGTCAATCACTCTCGGTCATCTGGAACCCACGAGCTAAGCCCAAGGGACTACTAGGGGCCCTTGAAACATTCGTAGTGTCTTCCAAAAAGTGATCAAATTCAACATCTACTCACAGACTCCAACCTTGACTTTCTCTGCCTCTCAGAGACATGGCTCCATAAAAATCTCCATATGCTGCTTTGATTGTGCCTGGCTACAATGTTTTCAGGAGAGACAGGATTGAAGGAAGAGGAGGGGGTGTGATGATTTACATTAAAGACATATCCGATGTAAACAAATTGAGTGGTCATGTGATAATGAACTAGAATGTATTGGCCTGAACGTTACACTGTCTCCCCAAATGTCTTTTACCCTCATTGGAATGTATAGGCCACTTCCACCAAAAGTGTGTTTTTTGATCAGTTTAATACATGCTTAGGGAATGTGATTTTGGGAAAGAGGTCATCTTAATGGGAGATTTTACATGAATTATGAAGACAAGTGTTGTAGGAAAACCCTCAAAGGATCACTAATACCTTTGACCTTACACAGCTAGTTAAAGGCCAACCAGGGTGACTTGTTGCTCTAAAACACAGATTGATTTGGTGTTCAGTAATAACCAGAGAGAGTGACTAATCATTCAATTATGGTTACTGGGCTGTCTGATCATATCTGACACTTATAGCCAGAAAGCTGTCTAAGAGCAGGTTTAACCTCTCTACTGTTAGAAAGCCGGATCAACTCAGAAATACTAAGAGTGAATTAAACTATTTTGAAAAAGCAATTAAGGGAATAAACTGGAATGATCTCTTGTCCTATACAGACGTGGAAGCTGATAGTCAGGTTTTTCTATCCTCAATCCAGACTACAATAAATGGCTTCCTAAAGAAAATCAAATCCAAACCTGGCCAAAAGAGCACTCTTCCTTGGCTAAATGGAGAAATCTGGAAATTGATGAAAGAACGAGATTATGCTCTAAAAATAGCCCTAAAATCTAAATTAGAGCATGACAGACGTAGGTTTATCATGTTGAGAAATAAGGTGATGAAGAAATCAGACAGGCCAAGGCAAACTTTTTTATTAACATAATTGGTGAAGCAAAGAGAAATTCTAAATTGATATGGGAGAATCTAAAAAAGTTAACAGGGAAAGACCATAGTAACACTGCAAAAAGACTAGAAATCATGGTGAATAACAATCTAACCAGGATGGCAGTCGAAATAGCAAATGCCTTCCATTCCTACTTTATTGACTCTGTCAGGGTACTGACACAGAACCCCCTCACTGGTTTCTTGGGCTCAGTGCTAGTGAATGACACTCAACCTGTCTTCATCATAAGGGAGGTTTCTGAGTCAAAGGTGAACAAGGTGATTAGCTCACTAAAGAACTCTAAAGCCAAAGATGTGTTTGGGATGGACTCTACCTTTCTTAAAAACTATAAAGAGTCACTCATTGCCCCATTACTAAGGTCACCAACACATCTATTGGTCTCGGTGTGTTTCCATGGGTATGGAAGTCGGCCATAATAATGGCCATCTTTAAATCAGGCGACCCTGCTGACGTGAGTAACTACAGGCCCATTAGTATACTACCTGTGGTGTCAAAGGTTGTTGAAAAGTGTGTAGCAGAACACCTGATTGCCCACCTCAACACAAGCCCTTCCACATTACACTCCATGCAGTTTGGCTTCAGAGCGAAAACACTCCACAGAAACGGCCAACTGCTTTCTTCTGGAAAATGTGAAGTCCAAGATGGACAAAGGGGGTGCTGTTGGGGCTGTGTTTCTGGACCTAAGGAAGTCTTTTGATACTGTTAACCATGAGATTCTCATCACAAAATTGTCCAAGTTCAACTTTTCCCCTGATGCCTTGAGATGGATGAAATCATACCTTGAAGGCAGAACTCAGTGTGTCAGAGTGAGCAATGAGCTGTCGCCCACTCTTAGCTATGATGTGGGCGTGCCCCAAGGGTCAATACTGGGGCCCCTCCTGTTCAGCCTGTACATTAATGATCTGCCTTCTGTCTGTCTGGGTCTGAAGTTCAAATGTATGCAGATGATACAGTGATATATGTGCATGCAAAGAGCAAACAACAAGCTGCCAAGAACTCACTACTGTAATGGTCCAGGTTACAAAGTGGCTCAGTGACTCGTGTTTGCATCTCAATGTGAAAAAAACTGTTTGCTGTTCTTCACAAGAGGGGCAACAGATGCTACTGAGCCAGATGTCTATGTGTCGGGGAGAAGCTCCAGGTGGTATCCGATTTTAAGTACCTTGGCATCATACTTGATTCCAACCTTTCTTTTAAAAAGCATGTGAAAAAGGTAATTCAAATAACCAAATTCAACCTAGCTAATTTCCGATTTATACGAAATTGTTTGACTACAGAGGTAGCAAAACTGTACTTCAAATCTATGATACTCCCCCACTTAACATACTGCTTGACTAGTTGGGCCCAAGCTTGCTGTACAACATTAAAACCTATTCAGTCTGTCTACAAACAGGCTCTCAAAGTGCTTGATAGGAAGCCCAATAGCCATCATCATTGTCACATCCTGAGAAAGCATGAGCTCTTGAGTTGGGAAAATCTTGTGCAATACACCGAGCATGTCTTGTATTCAAGATCCTTAATGGCCTGGCTCCTCCTCCTCAATATTTTTGTTAAAAACAAGAAACCCAGACATATGGCAGCAGATCCACAAGGTCTGCCATGAAGGTGACTGTATAGTTCCCCTAAGGAAAGCACCTTTAGTAAATCTGCATTCTCTGTGAGAGCTTCCCATGTCTGGAATACACTGCCATCAGACACACATAACTGCACCACATATCACACTTTCACAAAATGCTTGAAGACATGGCTAAAGGTCAATCAGATTTGTGAACATGGTCCCTAGCTGTGTGTTGCCGCTTTTCATGTCTGTTGTCTGTAACTTGTAAGGTGTGGAAACATTTGTTGCTTTTATGAATTTTGTCTTGCTGCTTTTTGTTCTATGTTGCTCTGTCTGTATGCTACGTCTTGCTTGTCCTATGTTGCTCTGTCTGTATGCTATGTCTTGCTTGTCCTATGTTGCTATGTCTTGTTTGTTCTATGTTGCTATTGTCTATATTGTAATTGTTTTAATAACCTGCCCAGGGACTGCGGTTGAAAATTAGCTGGCTGGCTAAAACCGGCACTTTTACTGAAACGTTGATTAATGTGCACTCTCCCTGTAAAAAATAAAAATAAACTCAAATAAACTCATACCTCAGAATGAACAGAACATGGCTTGGGTGGCTGAGGTCGTTCATTCTCTTCCTTTGACGTGTGCTGTAAATGTCCTGGCAGGCAGCGTGCCCCTGGTGATGCGTTGGGCTGACCGCACCACCCTCTGGAGAGCCATGCATTTGAGGACCATGCTTAAATTCTGAAGCCGCCTGAGGTTTGAAGAGGCGCTGTTGTGCCTTCTTCACCACAGTGTCGTGGGTCCATTTCAGGTCGTCAGTGATGTGCACTCTGCTTTTGACCCACCACTGCAGCCACGTYGATATGGATGGTGGCGTTCTCCCTCTTCTGTGTCCTCTTCTGTGTCTATAGTCAGCTCCTTTGTTTTTTTTACATTGAAGGAGAGGTGATTTTCCTGGCACCACTCCGCCAGGGCTTTAGCCTTCTCCCTGTAGGCTGTCTCATCGTTGTTGATAATCAGGCGGTTCATTTCATCAACAAACTTSATGATTGAGTTGGAGTCATGCATAGCCGTGCAGTCATGGGTGAACAGGGAGTACAGGAGGCGGCTGAGCACACACCCCTGTGGGGCCCATGTTGAGGATCAGCACGGGCCACCTGGGGTCGGCCCATCAGGAAGTCTAGGACCCAGGGCCYTGAGATTAGTGACGAGCTTGGAGGGMTCTATGGTKTTGAAAGCAGAGCTGTAGTCGATGAACAGCATTCTCACATAGGTATCCCTTGTCCAGGTGAGATAGGGCGGTGTGCAGTGCAAAGGCGATTGCGTCGTCTGTGGATCTGTTGGGGCGGTATGCAAATTGTAATCGATCWAGGGTGTCAGGCAGGGTGGAGGTGATATGMTCCTTCACTAGCCTCTCCAACCACTTCATGATGACAGAAGTGAGTGCTACGAGGCGATAGTCATGTAGTTCAGTTACCATAGATTGCTTGGGTACAGGAACAATGGTGGCCATCTTGAAGCAAGTGGGGGATAGGGAGGGGTTGAATATGCCCGTAAACACTCCAACCAGCTGGTCTGCRCATGCACTGAGGACATGGCTTGGGATACCGTCTGGGACGGCAGCCTTGAGAGGGTTAACACACTTGAAAGTTCTACTCACATTGGCTACAGAGATTGGTAGCCCACAGTCCTCGTGARCAGCAGGGGCCCCAGAAGGTGGCGCTGTGTTGTTTTCCTCGAAGTGGTCGAAGAAGGGGTTAAGTTTGTCTGGGAGTGAGGCTTCGGTGTCCACGACCCGGCTGGTTTTCCCTTTTATAATCCATGATTGTCTGAAGTCCCTGCCACATGCATCTCATGTCTGAGCCATTGAGTTGCGACTCCACTATGTCCCCATAAAGTATTTTTGCCTCTGATTGATTTACGCACCTCATAGCTGATCTGTTTGTACTTGTTCATGTTCAGTCACCTTACCTTGGTTAAATGTGATGACGTACTTCTGATAAAGTGGTACACCCATCGGCAATTTCTACGGATGCCTCGAAGCTCAAGTATCAAATGTAACATCACTATGTGTATGTGGGAGGATGTAGTATGTTTGTATACCCACTCACTACTTCACGCATGCTTGCACCTGGAACCAATATATTGACCAAGGAGGGGTTGAGACTACAAACCTTCCTTCCCTAATCCCAAACCAAATTGGTTTAAGATGTATGGGGGCATTGTAATGAGACATTGATTGCCTTTAAAACCAGGGAGGTGCGGTATATACAGTCTTATGTCTAATGAACCATCTTTCAAACAGAGGGGCAGAGTTTGGGGCCTAATCAGTGTCATCGCCTGTGGAACTAATCAGGAATCTGCTCATTGTTTCCCAAATTAGGCTAATTAATCTGTACTTAGCACAGCCCCCTGATGCCACGCTGGCCGACCTTGGAGTGATTTCCAGAAGCACTCCAAGGTCGAACTGAGGGTAATTTCTATGTGGGTATTTTAAGTGTGTGTGCCTTTCATTCGGAAATGCTTGTGTGTATGTGCCTTTCATTGAAGTGATGTGCACCTATGCAGGTTTGGTGGTGTTAGGCTGGTAAATAAACAACRAAGGGACCTTGTTAAATGGTACATTTGGAGAGATGCCTTTTACAATTCAAATTCTGAGCAACAATGTGATTTGAATTAAGCTCCCAATGTATTCAATTAGAATGAAACTTGACTATGTATCATTATGCCAAACAGAGCCATAATAGAGGTTTAATCGATTGGTAGACAATTTTCAATGTGAATTTGTCCATATATAGACACACCATATGTGTTTAAATAAAATCAGCTAAATGCACTGAGCTTAATAGGCTACATCAGAGGTTGGCAACCTTTTTCCTGTGGAATGCCAATTTATATTACCATTTCTACTGAGCTGTGTGCCAGTTATAGTTTTCATATACGCATTTTCATGGAACAGTTTAATTTCATTTATAATAACATCTTCGTATCTCAAAATCATGTCATGTGGTTAAAAACCTCTTGAGAATACAGGGGTAATATTTTCGCATTAGCATAATTTGCTCTACAGATTTAAACTGCCTCTTATTCAATTATTGCTCTTACTATATGCATATGAATCATACCATTGAAAAAAACAATCCCTAGTTTCTAAATCCGTTTCAATTTTGTCTCTGAGTGATACAGAAGTCATTCAACAGCACTTTCCATGACCAAGAACATAAATCAAGATGTGTTATGCTGGCTTCAAAGCCTGCCTATATAGGTCGTGCCCCCTATGACCAGAAACAACACCACATTCGCCTTCCTCTGGTTGTCAAGATGACGTCAGAGGAGAAATTCTTTGTTTATCTGGGACTGACGTGAAATAGGACCCATTTCTTTGGTGCGACTGACCGACAACTTCCGGACATCTTAATTTTCCCAATTTGAGCTGCGTTGGTGTACTGTTTTGCTGGCGTTATGTATGCAAACTATCTCCGTGTCGAATTTTGTTGATACATTGACAATATCATCGTAATGTATGTTTTTTCAATATAGTTTAATCAGATTATTTGAATTTTTCCGGGAGTTTTTCGTGTGTACCGTTGTCGGATTGTATTTACGTTTGAGAAATTCGTGCCACTCGACCGGTACCTGTGCTAAATGGAGTGGAAAGGAACATTTCTGAACGGAACCAACGACTCATCTTGACAAAGGACACTTTGATCAACATCTGATGAAAGATCAGCCATAGTAAGACCCAATTTACGATTTTATATCATATCTGTTGTGCATGTGAACTGGACGTGGGCGCCTAGCCGAATCTGCCTGGTAAAAAATATCGTGTCTCTCCGCTAACGTGGTTAGCTAATAGATTTACATATTCTGTCTTCCCTGTAAAACATTTTAAAAATCTGAAATGGTGCTTTATTCACAAGAACCTGTATCTTTCATCTGGTGTCTTGGACTTGTGATTTAATGATATTTAGATGCTACAAGTTACTTGTGACGCTATGCTAGCTGTGCTAATCAGTGGGGTGAGTTGGGGGGTGCTACCGGATACAGAGGTTGCTGACTCGTGAGAAGTTAATCTAAATCTAAATGAAAATGATACAAATCTAAAAGTAACTTCTATTGCCATTGCCAACTATGTAAAAATTGCCTACATAAAGCCAAGAAATAAAACATTGCAGTCTGCAGGTAGAAAATATCCTGATACAAATAAATATCCTATAAATCACATTGGCTGCGCATGGCTTGTCTGCAATTAACTTGAAACATAGTATCAACTATCAACTGGTCCGTCCAAAGCTCACACTAACAAACCCAAAAAACATTGGATATTCAAAATGATGGGAATTAACAGTAAATGTACTACTGGTGATATATGTAATGGGGAATGACAGACGCTAACAATCAAAGCGGAAGCAATTCAAACAACAAAGTTATTAACTTCACTAGGGTAGGGGGCAGCATTCGAATTTTGATGAAGTTCGTGCCCAAATTAAACGGCCTGCTACTCAGGCCCAGAAGCTAGGATATGCATATAATTGGTATTTAGATAGAAAACACTCTAAAGTTTCTAAAACTGTTAAAATTATGTCTGTGAGTATAACAGAACTGATATTGCAGGCGAAACCCAGAGGACAAACCCAAAATATGTCTGCTTACCACTGTTTTCAATGGTTAGAACTTTAATTATAGGCCCAGGTCCTCCCAAATTGCAGTTCCTAGGGCTTCCACTAGATGTCAACAGTCTTTAGAAAGAGTTTCAGGCTGGTTTTTAGAAAAATKACCTGGAAATTGTAGTTTTTCTMGGTGGCTCCCATTTTGGCTTTAGTGTTTCCAAGCGCGTGGAGGAAAGCACGTTCTTTGTTGTTTATCTCCGGTAAAGACTAACGATTCTCCGTCTTAAATTTTATAGTTTATTTGCGTATTAGGATACATAAGGAATGATTATAAACGTTGTTTGACTTGTTTGGAAAAGTTTATTAGTAACGTTTGGGATTCACTTTGTATGCATTTTGACAGAGGGAAACTGAGTGGATTATTGACTGGTGCACGCCAGCTAAACTGAGTTTTTATGGATATAAAAAATAACATTATCGAACAAAAGGACCATTTGTGATGTAAATAGGACCTATTGGTGTGCCAACAGAAGAAGACCATCAAAGGTAAGGCATTTTTTATATCGCTATTTCTGACTTTCGTKTTGCCACCTGCCTGGTTGAAAATGATTGTTATGCATTTGTGTGCTGGGCGCTGTCCTCAGATAATCGCATGGTATGCTTTCGCCTTTTTGAAATCTGACACCTTGGCTGGATTAAGAAGAAGTTAAGCTTTATTTTGACATTGCATGTGTATTTTCAAGATTGTTAAATATTTACAATTCTGTAGTTTGAATTTGGCGCCCTGCACTTTCAATGGATGTTGGTCAGGTGGGACGCTACCGTCCCACCTATCCTAGAGAAGTTAAACACTGAATGTACACGAAATGGCGGGAGAAAGCATATTCTGGAAAGAGACGTGCATTGTGCATCTTAGCCACAATCCCCTTTTTCTTGGACTGTGCCTTCCCTGCGGCCTCTGCAATAGATTAGTCAACTGACACAGATGCGAATCAGACAAGTGTTTTGTGTGCCATAAAAATATATATATATATGTATATATATAAACTCAGCAAAAAAGAAACGTCCTCTTACTGTCAACTGCGTTATTTTTCAGCAAACTTAACATGTGTAAATATTTGTATGAACATAACAAGATTCAATAACTGAGACATAAATCGAACAAGTTCCACAGACATGTGACTAACAGAAATGGAATAATGTGTCCCTGAACAAAGGGGGTGTCAAAATCAAAAGTAACAGTCAGTRTCTGGTGTGGCCACCAGCTGCATTAAGTACTGCGGTGCATCTCCTCCTCATGCACCAGATTTGCCAGTTCTTGCTGTGAGATGTTACCCCACTCTTCCMCCAAGGCACCTGCAAGTTCCCGGACATTTCTGGGGGGGAATGGCCCTACCCCTCACCCTCTGATCCAACAGGTCCCAGACGTGCTCAGTGGGATTGAGATCCGGGCTCTTTGCTAGCCATGGCAGAATACTGACATTCCTGTCTTGCAGGAAATCACTCACAGAACGAGCAGTATGGCTGGTGGAATTGTCATGCTGGAGGGTCATGTCAGGATGAGCCTGCAGGAAGGGTACCACATTAGGGGGGAGGATGTCCACGTAATGCACCACGTTGAGATTGCCTGCAATGACAACAAGCTCAGTCCGATGCCGCTGTGACACACCGCCCCAGATCAAGACGGACCCTCCACCTCCAAATTGATCCCGCTCCAGAGTACAGGCCTTGGTGTAACGCTCATTCCTTCGACGATAAACGCAAATCCGACCATCACCCCTGGTGAGACAAAACCGTGAAGAGCACTTTTTGCCAGTCCTGTCTGGTCCAGCGATGGTGGGTTTGTGCCCATAGAAGATGGTGTTGCCAGTGATGTCTGGTGATGACCTGCCTTACAACAGGCCTACAAGCCCTCAGTCCAGCCTCTCTCAGCCTATTGCGGACAGTCTGAGCACTGATGGAGGGATTGTGCGTTCCTGGTGTAACTCAGTCAGTTGTTGTTGCCATCTTGTACCTGTCCCGCCGGTGTGATGTTCAGATGTACCGATCCTGTGCAGGTGTTGGTACACGTGGTCTGTCACTGCAAGGACCATCAGCTGTCCGTCCTGTCTCCCTGTAGCGCTGTCTTAGGCGTCTCACAGTACGGACATTGCAATTTATTCCACTGGCCACATCTGCAGTCCTAATGCCTCCTTGCAGCATGCCTAAGGCACATTCACGCAGATGAGCAGGGACCCTGGGCATCTTTCTTTTCGTGTTTTTCAGAGTCAGTGGAAAGGCCTCTTTAGTGTCCTAAGTTTTCATAACTGTGACCTTAATTGCCTACCGTCTGTAAGGTGTTAGTGTCTTAACGACCGTTCCACAGGTGCATGTTCATTAATTGTTTATGGTTCAATGAACAAGCATGGGAAACAGTGTTTAAACCCTTTACAATGAAGATCTGTGAAGTTATTTGGATTTTTACGAATTATCTTTGAAAGACAGGGTCCTGATAAAGGGACRTTTATTTTTTTGCTGAGTTTATATGCAGGATTCAGACTTTCTGGGAGGGCTAATCCACAAATTGACTCTGTACCCATGCACTCCCTGGCACAATAAAGGGGGAAATATACACACACGCACGCGCACACACATTCAGTATATGCAGGATTCAGACTTTCATGTCTATGAGGGAGGGCTAAACCACAAATTGAGTCTGCACCCATATACTCCCAGGCACGATAAAGACACACAAACATACATGCACGCACACACACACACACACACCACAGACTTAAAAATGGTAGAAAACGTGGGGGAAATTAACCGGTCCTCCGACTGAGCCTTGATAAGATCTGCTCTGCTTGTCTAAAATGTGTTTTTATCAACCTTTATTTATGTCCTTTCTCCAATCCATGTAGGTTAGGTACACAATGCAGCGTCAAACTTAAATTATCTTGACCTTACACCAGCTTTGGTTGCCTCATGCTTCTTCAGGGAGAAAGAAAACACTATGAAACCAGAATTAACCGGTATAAACCATGTCATTCAATCTAAGATGGCCGGAGACCTAACGCTCACAGATTAAACGGTTTACTGGCTTCTTAAGACCTGCGTTGAGAGAATTCCTTTGGCATGGTTTGACTAAATAGCCATGTGGCAATATTTTTGTCAAGTTCTAGGAAGTTTGTTAATTCACCTTTAATTGCGTTAGTGAAACACGATTGAAATGTGACATACAGATGTAGGATCATAATTTGATCACCCTTTTGTTGCTTAGAATTTTGCTGCACAGTAGGAAATGAAAACTTGTAGTTTATCCAAGGTTTAAAATGCTTCCAAAGTTTGTAATTTCCACAAAAATGTTAGACTTTATTTGCCCTAATGAAAAATGTGTCAACCTCTACAAAAATACTAATTAATTATAATTCACATAATAATTCACATTTCCTGTTGCTCCAGGATTATTTTCCTTTTGTAGCACACTGGCTCAAATTAAGAACCTACATCTGTAATTGCATTACAATGACCACAGCAGTAATTAAGAAGAGGATTCAATATCCTCAAAGCAATAGGCTACATTTGTATTTGTATTCATTATGGTGTCACGATCGYTATAATGAGTGGACCAAGATGCAGCGTGGTATGTTTCCATCCTCTTTATTTTGAAGAGAAACTCAAAGAAAAAAATAACAATAAAGTGTAAAACGAAACGTGAAGCTCAATGTAGTGCTCGCAGGCAACTATACCTAGACAAGATCCCACAAAGCACAATGGGGAAATGGCTGCCTAAATATGACCCCCAATCAGAGACAACGATAAACAGCTGCCTCTGATTGGGAACCATACCAGGCCAACATAGATATATATATTCACCTAGATAACCCACCCTAGTCGCACCCCGACCTAACCAACATAGAGAATAAAAAGCTCTCTATTGTCAGGGCGTGACATATGGATCCCCATTCCATATGAAAACGTGAGTATTCTGTGAGCCACAAGACTGCGATAGCACGCTGAGCTATAGCCTAGGCAATGTAGTATGAAGGGCATTGTCCAAGTGTAACAAACTCTTTTATTTCATAATTTTGACATTTTTCATCTGCTTGGCCCCCAATAAATCCTGACTTAGATGTTATGTCTTTGTGCTCTCTCTCTCACTATCCCCATCACTGTCCCCAGTGGGCTTTTGCGTCACCTTCCTCCTCTTTCTCCTTTCTTCCTCTGCCCTCATCTTTTTATTTACAGCTAGCAGAGGCAGACTAAATAATGGAGAAAGGGTTATAAAGTAGAGGAAGGGACAAAAGGCCTAGAGAGGCCCTTATAATGGAACCGAGAGATTGAAAAAGAGTAAGAGCAGGAGGGACTAAGGGAGACCGAAAGAAACAAAAGAGATTTGGTAACTTGTGAGTGGCCACACCGTATATAACACTCTGGAAAATACCCCAGCTCATGTGGAAGACAGAGGGATCTGCCAGGGAATGTAGGGAATAGTGCGCTCACAGTAGTGTACTAAACGGTAGTATGGTAGTGTACTAAACACCATTTCAAATTTTGCTACATAAGACCGAATTGAGGCGGTTGGTCATATTTTTCACCATGTAAGGTACAATTCTTGGTCCGTGTGCTGGGATATAAGGGAAAAGGGTGTATTCTTATTCATCAGGATGCCTACACCACTGATGTTACTACAGTAGGTGGCAGTATAGGCCTCTCCAACCCAGTTCCTCTAAATATTACATTTCTCTTTTATTTTTTTCAGCTGACAATCTCTTTAAGTGTTCAAGAACCATGTTTTTTTTTCCCATTATGGAGCCCGTGCACATTCAATGTAATAAGTTGGATTTTGTTGGTCTTGTATGAAATCAAAGTTAACCTTGTCTGTTCCTTCTATCATTGAATGACCAGATAAAACATTTTAGCAGACATGTCATACGAGGGCCTTGGGCATTCCATGGAATTGGAGAGTCATAGCATGAATGCATAGGTATTGTATACATTACTAGTGATGCACCGATAGGACATTTTTGGCCGATACCGATATTTTCCTTGACAAAAAAAACGATACCAATAACCAATATTTAAAATTGTAGCGGCCTTTTAAGCATTCTGGTACAGTTAAATAGTTAACACACACACATGGACGCAGCGGTCTAAGGCACGGCATCTCAGTGCAAGAGGCGTCACTACAGTCCCTGGTTCGAGTCCAGGCTGTATCACATCCGGCCATGATTGGGAGTCCCATAGGGCGGCTCACAATTGGCCCAGCGTCGTCCGGGTTTGGCCAGGATAGGCCGTCATTGTAAATACGAATTTGTTCTTAACTGACTTGCCTAGTTAAATAAAGGTTACACACACACCACACTGACCAAAAAGTTATTTTGTTAGCATTTACGTATGTCCCCATTACCAGTAAAACATAATCAAAACCTATTTCTTTCACTTACTTGCTGTGCTGTTTCGTTGTTCATTTGTTCAGTCGTTTCATTCTCAACCAGGATTTCTATGGAAACGCGGTTTGGGTCTTTGCGTGTCAAAAAAGAAAACAATGACCAATAGACGTGTCAGATAAGCTTGTTGACCAATCAGGGCCTGAATATGACTGCACGTCACATAATAATTTAATCTGTTCATACCTTTTTTACGTAGTTAKTACACATTGATTACACTATCACTCGTATTTCATAGGTCACAACGATTCATCGATACGTATGATATGATGCTGGTAAAGTTGTCTCGCACACCTACAGTGCTGGTTATAAAAAAAAGCTAGCTAGCTCATGGATGCAAACAATGTTCTTCCCCAAAAACATAGCAAAACGATATCTGTTTCAGTAGCTATAGTTAGCTTGGTGTCATCTAAAATAACCCTAATTTATAAGACATTTCTTATTTGATTAACGGTGGTCGAGGCATTTGTGAAGCTAGCCACAATAAGGATTAGCCACAATAGTGGACTTTGCGGTTAGCCTTCAAAATAAGGATGTTGTGAATGTTGTGATTGACAGAGTCGAAAGCCTTGGCCAGGTCGATGGATACGGCTGCACAGTAATGTCTCTTATCGATGGCGGTTATGATATCGTTTAGGACCTTGAGCATGGCTGAGGTGCACCCATGACCAGCTCTGAAACCAGATTGCATAGGGGAGAAGGTACGGTAAGATTCGAAATGATCGGTAATCTGTTTGTTAACTTGGCTTTCAAAGACCTTACAAAGGCAGGGTAGAATAGATCTAGGTCTGTAGCAGTTTGGGTCTCGAGTGCCTCCCCCTTTGAAGAGGGGGATGACCGCGGCAGCTTTCCAATCTATGGGAATCTCAGACGATACGAAAGAGATGTTGAACAGGCTAGTAATAGGGGTTGCAACAATTTCGGCAGATCATTTTAGAAAGAGAGGGTTTGTCTAGCCAGATTGTCTGGCCCGGCTGATTTGTAGGGGTCCAGATTTTGCAGCTCTTTCAGAACATCAGATATCTAGATTTGGGTGAAGCAGAAGTGGGGGAGGTTTGGGCGAGTTGCTGTGGGGGGTGCAGGGCTGTTGACCGGGGTAGGGGTAGCCAGTTGGAAAGCATGGCCAGCCGTAGAAAAATTATTATTGAAATTCTCAATTATTGTGGATTTATCGGTAGTGACAGTGTTTCCTAGCCTCAGTGCAGTGGGCAGMTGGGAGGAGGTGCTCTTATTCTGGGATGAGGTCAATGTCATTCCAGGATACCCGGGCCAGGTCGATTAGAAAGGCCTGTTCGCTGAAGTGTTTTAGGGAGCGTTTGACAGTGATGAGGGGTGGTCGTTTGACCGCAGACCCATTACGGATGCATTTAACCAACACCCATCTATTTCTGTGACTACCTGGACCTACCATTTGGTTTCGAAGTATTGAAACCAAACCATATGATTTCAAAGAAAAGTATTTTAATTAATAACATGAAAATAATTTAATTTGAAATAGGCTACGTGTCGTTTTAAACGGCATATAAACACTCTAAATAGGTCAGAAGCCAGACAGGTAGCCTAAGAAGGAACACAAATGTATTATTTTGACTATATTATTAGCCTATTATTTAAATTATTCCAAGGCTATAGCCTACAAATAAATTAATTATGAAGCATTTGCGTGTGCGACACAATGCTGGCAGGGACATTAAGCGCTCATCATTTTGTTGTTTTAAAAAAAAGTCAATAAATTGAACATATAGGCTGTGACTTACTTACAATTAAATACAAATTAATCGAAAAATGCCTTATTCGGCTCAGTATACAGTGCCTTTGAATTTATTTTTTAGAAACACGAGTTTGGCCAGAGTCTGGCTTCAGGCTCATGYCATGGTGCCTGGAGAGTAGGCCAGCAGCAGAGAATACCCTCTTGGCGCTTGCAGAGCCASTGGGAATGCTAAACACCCTTCAGGCCACTCTTGCCAGGCTGGACAGGGATGCTGAGTTTTTTTCCTTYTTTCTATAGGTTGGCATAAAGGTTTTTAGGCAAAATAGCCCTGAGGAACTCACATGGTACTGGCCATCATGTGCTCAAAATGTAGTATAATGGTACATTTTTCRACCCAATATATTACATTTATATTACATTTATACATTTAACGGGTGGTTTGGAATTCTCATTGTTAGAGCCTGTCCTGCTCTTGATATATTAGACAACGTACACATGGCCAGTATATTCATAGAAAGTGCCATTGTTTACATCATTACCTAGCAACGCACTACTACTACTACTGCTACTTTTACAGATCCACTGCCCAGCAATCATTTTATTAACTTGATCTCCACTGTAAAAAGCATCTAGACATTTTCTCCAACATTTGCAACGTTGTTGCAATTTTGAATTCGATCTCCGCTGTGTCCCTTAGTAATAAACATGTCAGGAGTCGGGACGAGACAGACAGGCAGCATGWATCAGCATAATCTTTATTGATATATAAAATACATTTCAATAGAAAAAACGGTAAAACTAAACTAAATGCAACTAGTTGGTGTCTTTCCAGCTTCAGTCTGAAAAGTGATTGTGTTAGCTGTGTAGTTAACTGGCTAACAAGGGGGGGAAGAGCCTCCATGGCAACCCTTTTTGTTTTCCATAGCAACCTGACAAGTTTTGGAACTATTAAACAGAGCTTGGGTAATTTTGCTTTACATGGCAGTCAATGTGAATAGAACTAACGAACTGAGAACGCTTAAAATTGCACTTGACAATCAGTTTTAGTGAATGTTTTGTTGAAAAATGTATGGTTTGGGAAATAATCTTGCCTTTTAATACTGGTGGACTATWGGTATTAAAACAATAATACACCTGAATCCATGTCTTATGCAATTTTTAGCATGTCTGTGATGTAATGGAAAACTGTCATTTAAACGGTAATTTGGAGTATTATCAACAATAAAATACTTGTTTTACTGCAGCACAATGTACAKTAGAGTACATTGTGGTAAAATGTTGTGGGCAAGGAAAGAATTGCTGTATTTCGCATGGTACTGTATTTCAACCGAACAGAATACAGTACCGTATCTTTGGAGCSCCAAAAACCTTTTGACCAAAAATGGGTGCATGGTATTGTTTTCCTGGCTCATGAACATATTTTGAGGTTTGCCWTGTAAGAGGCTATATTTGTTGCACCCGAGAGTGACAATGTTGTACTAGTTTAACTTTTATGTGATTATAGTGCCACAGTTTAAAATGCATTGGGGGCAGATTGGCAGCCTTGATATAAAACAACAACTGTTCATTACTATGCTGTGATGTTGTAGACACTTTACCTAGCAGCCAACCTGCTTCCACCAATCCCTTGTGATTACACGAAAATACTGTGAAATTCATCCATTCCTAAGTGTTTTATAGTATAGTAAATTTTACAGTTTTGTACTTTGTGTTTGCTTTGATACCGTATTTATATTACARTACGTGTACTGTAATATGAAATACAGAATTGTACTTGTCACAGAACTGCCTGTAATCTACTGTCGAATTCACGGAAACCTCTTTACAGTGAAGGTACAATCATTACTGCACTTTGAGGTGGGGGCATATGTAGGTGGGGGCATATTTGTGGGACAGTGTAAAATATGTTGTATTTGTGCGAAGGTCAGTTAGCTGTCAACAAAAAGGTTGAGGCCAGGTGAGGTTGAGTCCCAAGTGTGCTCACCACAAAGAATGCTTAGTTGCAAATTAACGCTAACRTTCATTTTGATTCCCATTTAAAATAGCCTTTTGAGTAGCTAAAATATCAACCATGATATTTTTGGGGGGATAGAAATGCTTGTCTGTAGCATAATCTGCATGCTTTCCTGACGAGCCGTAGTGGGAGGACCACACAAAATGTAATTGCAAGTTTACTTCGATATGATGGTTATTATCTTCTGATGGTTATTACCTTCTGCTAGCTTGCTAGCCCCGGCCTGCTAGCTGTCTGAATCGCTGTGTCTCCAGCCAGCCCAACCACTCACTGGACCCCTATGATCACTCGGCTACGCATGCCTCTCCCTAATATCAATATGCCTTGTCCATTACTGTCCTGGTTAGTGATTATTGTCTTATTTCACTGTAGAGACTAGCCCTGCTCAATATGCCTTAACCACCCATTTAGTTCCACCTCCCACATATGCGGTGGCATCACCTGGTTTAAATGTTTCTAGAGACAATATCTCTCTCATCATTACTCAATGCCTAGGTTTACCTCCAATGTACTCACATCCTACCATACCTTTGTCTGTACATTATGCCTTGAATCTATTCTATCGCRCCCAGAAACCTGCTCCTTTTACTCTCTGTTCCGAACATACTAGACGACCAGTTCTGATAGCCTTTAGCCGTGCCCTTATCCTACTCCTCTGTTCCTCTGGTGATGTAGAGGTTAATCCAGGCCCTGCAGTGCYTAGCTCCACTCCTACTCCCCAGGTGCTCTCATTTGTTGACTTCTGTAACCGTAAAAGCCTTGGTTTCATGCATGTTAACATTAGAAGCCTCCTCCCTAAGTTTGTTTTATTCACTGCTTTAACACATTCTGCCAACCCGGATGTCCTAGCCGTGTCTGAATCCTGACTTAGGAAGACCACCAAAAACCCAGAAATGTCCATCCCTAACTATAACATTTTTYGACAAGATAGAACTACCAAAGGGGGCGGAGTGGCAATCTACTGCAGAGATAGAACTTTGCAGGCTATCTTACTATCCAGGTCTGTGCCCAAACAATTTGASCTTCTACTTTTAAAAATCCACCTTCCCAGAAACAAGTCTCTCAACGTTGCCGCTTGCTATAGACCACCCTCTGCCCTCAGCTGTGCCCTGGACACCATATGTGAATTGATTGCACTCCATCTATCTTCAGAGTTCGTGCTGCTAGGTGACCTAAACTGGGACATGCTTAACACCCCGGCCATCCTACAATCTAAGCTTGATGCCCTCTATCTCACACAAATTATCAATGAACCCACCAGGTACAACCCCAAATCCGTAAAACGACGGCACCCTCAGTAGATTATTCCTAACCAACTTTGCCCTCACAAATACCTCTGCTGTTTAAACCAAGATCTCAGCGATCACTGCCTCATTGCCTGCATCCGTAATGGGTCTGCGTCAAACGACACCCTCATCACTGTCAAACGCTTCCTAAAACACTTCAGCGAGCAGGCTTTCTAATCGACCTGGCCGGGTATCCAGGAAGGAATTGACTCTCTGTCAGTAGAGGATGCCTGGTTTTCTTTAAAAGTGCTCTTCTCATCATCTTAAATAAGCATCCCCATTCAAAAAATTGAACCAGGAACAGATATAACCCTTGGTTCTCTCCAGACCTGTCTGCCTTGACAGCACAAAAACATCCTGGGGCGTCTCTGCATTAGCATCGAATAGCCCCGTGATATGCAACTTTTCAGGGAAGTTAGGAAAGCTAAGGCTAGTTTTTTCAAGCAGCAATTTGCATCCTGTAGCACAAACTCAAAAAAAGTTCTGGACACTGTAAAGTCCATGGAGAATAAGAGCATCCTCCCAGCTGCCCACTGCACTGAGGCTAGGAAACATGTCACCACCGATGAATCCATAATAATTTAGAATTTCAATAAGCATTTTTCTACATGGCCATGCTTTCCAACTGGCTACCCAACACGGTCAACAGCCCTGCAACCCACAGCAACTCGCCCACTCCTCTTCCATTTCTCTTCACCCAATCCAGATAGCTGATGTTCTAAAAGAGCGGCAAAATCTGGACCCTACAAATCAGCCGGGCTAGATAATCTGGACCCTCTCTTTCTAAAATGATCTGCGAAATTGTTGCAACCCTATTCAAGCCTGTTAACCTCTCTTTCATATCGTCTGAGATTCCCTAGATTGGAAAGCTGCGGGTCATCCCCCTCTTCAAGGGTGAGACACTCTAGACCAAACTGCTAACACTAGATTCATTCTACCTGCTTTGTAAGGTCTTTGAAGCCAAGTTAACAAACAGTTCCGACCATTTAGAATCCACCGTACCTTCTCCGCTATGCAATCTGGTTTCAAAGCTGGTCATGGGTGACCTCAGCCACGCTCAAGGTCCTAAACGATATCATAACCGCCATCGATAAGAGACATTACTGTGCAGCTGTCTTCAGACTCAACAGCCCTGGTTTGCTCTTACTGTATAGTCACAGAAAAAACCTGGGTTTTGTGGTTGAAAACGGTATAGGAGCCTTGTGTACTGTATCCATAAGGGTTTGTGTAGAGGGGAGAGAGAGAAAATTGTGAGAAAGTTAAAAGGTAGAGAGAATGAGGTCATCAACAGTCAGGCTTAGATTCAGACTCATCGTTCCCCTTTCCATCCTTTCTTTCCCCTGATCACAGGGTAGGGGCAGAGAAGTGGACATTTGGGTTAAGCGTCACATTTTCAGAGGCTCGGAAAAGCTGATGATCCTGGCTTTGTTTATGTCCCAAGTCTCCCCTTCTCTCAGATCCATCCAGCGACACTCCACAACACAGGACACCCACACAACACAAGGACATCACAGATATCCGGACTCAGAGGGCAGGCAGGAAGCAGGATTCTGGAAACGCCATTAAAGTCATACCTCTGTACATGAACTCGCTTATTCCCGCGCAGATACGGACATACTGTAGTCGCTTGTAAGGACTCATGCGCAAATGCATGAGAATGCACCCAACAATAACATTCTTGCTCACGACACACATCACTCTCACTCGATCCACACTGCATTCACACCACACACACACACACACACACACACAACACACACACACACACACACACACACACACACACACACACACAACACACACACACACACACACACACACACACACACACACACACACACACACACACACACACACGTATACTCACATGGATAAATACACTTACAAGAACACACATCACTCTCATTTAGATCCGCACCTCATTCTGACACACACAACAGACACACAGTTGAAGTCGAAAGTTTACATACACCTTAGCCAATTTTTTCACAATTCCTGACATTTAATCCTAGTAAGAATTGCTGTCTTAGGTCAGCTAGGATCACCACTTTAATTTTAAGAATGTGAAATGTCAGAATAATAGAAGAGAGAATTATTTATTTCAGCTTTTATTTCTTTCATCAATTCCCAGTGGGTCAGAAGTTTACATACACTCAATTAGTGTTTGGTTGCATTGCTTCAAATGGTTTAACTTGGTCAATGTTTCGGGTAGCTTTTCACAAGCTTCCACAATAAGTTTGATGAATTTTGGCCCATTCTCCTGACAGAGTGGTGTAACTGAATCGCACAAGCTTTTTCAGTTCTGCCACAAATGTTCTATAGGATTGAGGTCAGGCTTTGTGATGGCCATCCAATACCTTGACTTTGTTGTCTTAAGCTATTTGTGCACAACTTTGGAAGTATGCTTGGGGTCATTGTCCATTTGGAAGACCAATTTGCGACGGCTTTAACTTCCTGACTGATGTCTTGAGATGTTGCTTCAATTATACACTAATTTTCTGCCTCATGATGCATCTATTTTGTGAAGTGCACAGACCCTTCTGCAGCAAAGCACCCCCAACATGATGGGATGGTGTTCTTCGGCTTGCAAGCATCCCCTTTTCCTCCAAACAACGATGGTCTTTATGGTCAAACAGTTTCATCAGACAGAGGACATTTCTCCAAAAAGTACGATATTTGTCCCGTGTGCAGTTGCAAACCGTAGTCTGGCTTTCTTATGGAGGTTTTGGAGCATGGAGGTTCTTGCTGGCGGCCTTTCAGGTTATGTCACTATAGGATCGTTTCACTGTGGATATAGATACTTTTGTAGCTGTTTGCTCCAGCACTCTTCACAAGGTCCTTTGCTGTTGTTCTGGGATTGATGTGCACTCTTTGCACCAAAGTGCATTCATCTCTAGGAGACAGAATGCGTCTCCTTCCTGAGCAGTATGAAGGCTGCGTGTCCATGGTGTTTATAATTGCGTACAATTGTTTGTACAGATGAGTGTGGAACCTTTAGGCATTTGGAAATTGCTCCCAAGGATGAACCAGCCTTGTGGAAGTCTACAATCTTTTTTCTGATGTCTTGCCTACCAGAAGCTTCTGAAGCTATGACATCATTTTCTGGAATTCTCCAAGTTGTTTAAGGCAGTCAACTTAGTATATGGTAAACGTCTGACCCACTGGAATTGTGATACAGTGAATTATAAGTGAAATAATCTGTCTGTAACAATTGTTGGAAAAATTACTTTTGTATGCACAAAGTAGATGTCCTAACCGACTTGCCAAAACTCTAGTTTGTTAACAAGAATTTTGTGAGTGGTTGAAAAACGAGTTTTAATAACTTCAACCTAAGTGTATGTAAACTTCCGACTTCAACTGTACATTGTCACAGATGTTCCGGATTAGCATGATTAGTCTCTGATTTAGTTTCCTGCCAGTGTCATCTGCCAAAATAAAGAGAAGAGAAGGGAGCGAGAGAGTGACAGGGAAATTAGGTAAGAAGTCGCAGAGATGGAATGAGTTGCCATTCAGTAGGTGGAAGTTAAATTGTGTTTGTGTGACTGAGCATGTCGTCAATGTGCCGAATAGGCTGGCAGCAAGTCGGCAGGAATGTAAGCACTGCGTATGTATATATATAATATCTGTATATATATATTTACAGTAACAGTCAAAAGTTTGGACACATCTACTAATTCAAGGGTTTTGCTTCATTTTTACAATTTTCTACATTGAAGAATAAAAGTGAAGACATCAAAACTTTKAAATAACACATATGGAATCATTTAGTAACCAAAAAAGTGKGARACAAATGAAAWTAGATTTKAGATTCTTCAAWGTGGMCAYCCTTTGCCTTGACAGCTTTGCACTTCTAACAATATTTTCTTTTCTGGGATAGTCGTCTAAAAGAGACAATTTAGCATGGCTCTTTTCCTATAATTGTTCTATTTTCATAATAACAATGAGTAGTTGGCTAATCAACTGGTCCCAATCAACCTTCAGCCTTATCAAGTTGTATTTAGTGTTTAAATGTGCTTCTATCTTTATCTCTTAGCCACAATAGAAGAGAGGGCTGCTCCTAAATAACACAGCAAGGAAGGCACAAGTGCCGGAGTCACTTAGACACACACACACACAGTTCCCTGCTGAATCTACAGTGCCTATCATAAGTATTCATCCCCTTTGGAGATCTTGACATTTATGTGGGATTAAAATGGATTTGGGCAGGCAAACCTTCAGTGTAGATATTTTCCTGATTCATTTGTGGAGTGTCTCAGTGTGGTGTACRGTACAGTAGGTGAATGCTGTGTGCACTACAGATGTCTAACCATTGTGAGGAAGGTCCCCACATAGTCTATAAAATATGATTGATGGAATTTAGTATAGTTTTGGATGAACGTATTCTTGATATTGATGAAGTGYGTCTGTGTGTGTGTCTGTGTGTGTGTGTGCCCAGACCTTGACAAACCAGTTCTGACTGTGCACCAGACCATCAGCGATGTGCGCGGGAGCTACTACCAGGAGAAGACCGTGTTCCTCCGCTGTACCGTCAACTCCAACCCCCCGGCCCGCTTCATCTGGAAACGAGGCACCATTCCYATAGAGCAGCGCAAGGATCAAGGAGTGGACATCTACGAACCGCTATACACACAGGTACTGTACGAGGACCACAAACACACATTTACACTCTTAAGCTACTAGCATTGTACCCCATGTAACAGATCAAGGATAACAGACCCATAGAGCAAGGATAACAGACCCACAACCCACAGAATAGTATATGCGCAGGCTYTACATACACACGTATATGCGCAGGCTCACTACATACACAAATTAACCGCAACAAAGAAAGGATAACTGAGTGGACATCTACACTCTAAAAAATGCTGGGTTAAAAACAACCCAATTTAAATGCTGGACTGAACACACGCTGGGTTATTTTGATCCAGACAGTTGGGTTGCGTTAATAACACAGCATGTTGGGTTGTTTGGATCACCCAAACATGGGTGAATTTTATCCAGGTCACCCGTGATACAATGTCGGGAGATGACGTGGAAACTGGCCACCAGGGGTAACAGTTATTACCTTCAAGTAGGTTTCAGTTTTGCTAGGGCAGCTTTTCCCAAACTCGGCCCTCGGGACCCCAAGGCATGCACGTTTATTTTTTTTGCCCTAACATTACACAGCTGATTCAAATTATCGAAGCTTGATGATTAGYTGATTATTTGAATCAGCTGTGTATTGCTGGGGCAAAACCAAAACGTGCACCCCTTGTGGTCCCAAGGACCAAATTTGGGAAAACCTGCACTATGGTGTTGTGGATGGGAATGGGGGATGGGTGTAAGCATCTGCCTCTGATTTCAAAGGTCACAAGTTCAAATCCAGCGAGAGGAAGTTGTTTTTGATATTTTTGTTTTAAATCTATCCCAAATCTTAATCCATATGGATATGCATAGGCCCTTGGGGAACTCATACRATTCTGTAAGCCTAATTAAAGCTTCAAAAGTGTAGTTGTTTAACCTTACCGTGTGATAACAATACAACGGRACAGATGAACTGGAATGACATTTACTCTCACACGTGGACAAAAATAACTATCTGAAAGCCATTCCCCTACTAAGCCATGCCTCCATTCTTTTGAGCTGACCCACTGGGTCATATCTCAATAACCCAGCATCAATAACACAGCACCCAGCATCAATTACCCAGCATTTTTTTAAGAAATCAACCCAACTAAAAGGTGCTGCATGTTCAATCCGACGTCTGCATTGGCCATGCAGCATATACAGTGATAAGGACTCTGCAGAAGTCAGAGTCATACTTCTTTTGTTTCGCGAGGCAGCCCAGAGCTCTTGAGCAGAGCTGTTGTGAAGGAAGTTGTCAAGGAAGTGAGTTTGGTTGACGGTAGGTGGGGGCGGGAGGTCTTGTATAAACACAATCATGTCAATGTGGCGCTATATAGAGCTATGCTGAGCCATACGCATTGTTACAAAACTTGGGAGGYGCACGGCGATGCGGTACGGAGCTCAAATTGGCCTTTGGAGGCTCCGCAATTGTGTCACACCCTCCATACGGAGCCTCTGACCACATTTTCGGATCAACCATAAATTGTCTTTAAGTGATCCAACGCCTGAAACCCAGCAGTTGGGTCAACCAAGATTTTTAGAGTGTACACAAGCATCTGAGTTCCTCAAGCGCCTACGCATACCCCATTGCTGGGATAGTTGCCACTTTGTTACAATACATACATATTAATGTTATATTAAAACATGTAATGTGAACAATTTTCATTTGTAGTGTAGAAACTTATAAGTCCTGAACAGTCAATGTTCAGTTCATGGTTTTCATGAAATGTGATGATATTTGCATGAAACCAGATCAAAGTATGATGACCAAAGTATGAAGAATGACTGTTGCTTCCACATTGATAAAGTTTGTTCATAAAGTTACTKGTTCCCTCCCTCATGTCAAAAACTTGGATTCATTATTAGAGGGATAGGGTGACATCACCCTAACGCTCTTATTTTAATACACCAATGGTAACATGATATTCTCTTACCGAATTTAAATAGGTACYGTCTTCAAATCAAATTTTGTCACTTGCGCCGAATACAACATGTGTACACCTTACCGTGAAATGCTTACTTACAAGCCCTTAACAAACAGCGCAGTTCAAGAAAGAGTTAAAAAATATTTACCAAATAAACTAAAGTAAAAAATTATTTAAAAAAATTATAAAAAAAAACACAATAAAATAACAATAACGAGGCTATATACAGGGGATACAAGTACCGAGTCAATGTGCGGGGGTACAGGTTAGTCAAGGTAATTTGTACATGTAGGTAGGGTCGAAGTGACTATGCATAGATAAAAAACAGCGAGTAGCAGCATTGTAAAAATCAAATGGGGGGGGTGTCAATGTAAATAAACCGGTGGCCATTTGGTTAATTGTTCAGCAGTCTYATGGTTTGGGGGTAGAAGCTGTTAAGGAGCCTTTTGGTCCTAGACTTGGCACTCCGGTACTGCTTGCCGTGGCAGAGATGTTGGTCTTGTAACCAACATATAAGAAGGTGTGTTTGTAGAGGGGCGTGGTTTGTATAGCTAGATAGCTACTCTACTGGTGCCAAAATCTGACTCTGTTGTCATATCAACACATCAATCAATGTTACTGTGTACCGTGTTACAAGAGACATGCCAAATGGGAGATGTATAAAATGGAATTATCATCATTGACGCAACTTTGTGTATCACCAAATTTGCTTGAGATGATGTTACTGTTCACTGCATCCAAGTTTCTTGACATACTCAAGTTTCTTGACATACATACACTCGGAAGTTTACATACACCTTAGCCAAATACATTTAAACTCCGTTTTTCACAATTCCTGACATTTAATCCAAGTAAAAATTCCCTGTCTTAGACCAGTTAGGATCACCACTTTATTTTAAGAATGTGAAATGTCTGATTAATAGTAGAGAGAATGATTTATTTCAGCTTTTATTTCTTTCATCACATTCCCAGTGGGTCAGAAGTTTACATACAGTCAATTAGTATTTGGTAGCATTGCCATTAAATTGATTAACTTGGGTCAAACGTTTTGGGTAGCCTTCCACAAGCTTCCCACAATAAGTTAGATTAATTTTGACCCATTCCTCCTGACAAAGCTGAGTCTGGTTTGTAGGCCTCCTTGCTCACACACGCTTTTTCAGTTCTGCCCACAAATTTTCTATAGGATTGAGGTCAGGGCTTTGTGATGGCCACTCCAATACCTTGACTTTGTTGTCCTTCAGCCATTTTTCCACAACTTTGGAAGTATGCTTSGGGTCATTGTCCATTTGGAAGACCCATTTGCGACCAAGCTTTAACTTCCTGACTGATGTCTTGAGATGTTGCTTCAATATATCCACATAATTTTCCTTCTCATGATGCCATCTATTTTGTGAAGTGCACCAGTCCCTCCTACAGCAAAGCACCCCCACAACATGATGCTGCCACCCCCGTGCTTCACGGTTGGGATGGTGTTCTTTAGCTTGCAAGCCTCCCCCTTTTTCCTCCAAACATAACGATGGTCATTATGGCCAAACASTTTCATCAAACCAGAGGACATATCTCCAAAAAGTACGATCTTTGTCCCCATGTGCAGTTGCAAACCATAGTCTGGCTTTTTTATGGCGGTTTTGGAGCWGWKGCTTCTTMCTYGCTGAGYGGCCTTTCAGGTTATGTCGATATAGGACTCGTTTTACTGTGGATATAAATACTTCTGTACCTGTTTCCTCCAATATCTTCACAAGGTCCTTTGCTGTTGTTCTGGGATTGATTTGCACTTTTCGCACAAAAGTACGTTCATCTCTAGGAGACAGAACGCGTCTCCTTCCTGAGCGGTATGAAGGCTGCGTGGTCCCATGGTGTTTATAATTGCGTACTATTGTTTGTACAGATGACCGTGGTACCTTCAGGTGTTTGGAAATTGCTTCCAAGGATAATCTAGACTTGTGGAGGATTACAAATTTTTCCTGAGGTCTTGGCTGATTTATTTAGATTTTCCCATGATGTCAAGCAAAGAGGCACTGAGTTTGAAGGTAGGCCTGATGTCAATTAACCTATCAGAAGCTTCTTAAGCCATAACMTCATTTTCTGGAATTTTCAAGGCTGAGATCGGCTAARATCCCGTTAACGGGATCGATTTGACAACAGCCAGTGAAAGTGCAGGGCGCCAAATTTAAACAACAGAAATCTCATAATTAAAATTCCTCAAACATAAGTGTATTTCATACCATTTTAAAGATAAACTTGTTGTTAACTTCATTGGGGTAGGGGTTAGTATTTTCACGTCTGGATGAAAAGCGTGCCCAGAGTAAAYGSCCTGCTACTCAGCCATAAAAGCTAGAATATGCATTTTATTAGTAGATTTGGATAGAAAACACTCTGAAGTTTCTAAAACTGTTTGAATGATGTCAGACAAGGTTCTAAAGACTGTTGACATCTAGTGGAAGCCTTAGGACGTGCAACATTACCAATATCCCACTGTATCTTCAATAGGAGCTGAGTTAAAAATCGACCAACCTCAGATTTCCCACTTCCTGGTGGATTTTCTYTCAGGTTTTTGCCTGTCATATGAGTTCTGTTATACTCACAGACATCTAATAATATGCATATATTAGCAACTGGGCCTGAGTAGCAGGCAGTTTACTCTGGGCACCTTATTCATCCAAGCTACTCAATACTGCCCCCAGCCATAAGAAGTTAAAGGCACAGCCAACTTAGTGTATGTAAACTTCTGACCCACTGGAATTGTGATACAGTGAATTATAAGTGAAATAATCTGTCTGTAAACAATTGTTGGAAAAATTACTTGTGTCATRCACAAAGTAGATGTCCTAACCGTTTTGCCAAAACTATAGTTTGTTAACAAGAAATTAGTGGAGTGGTTGAGAAACAAGTTAATGACTCCAACCTAAGTGTATGTAAACTTCTGACTTCAACTGTAGGTTTTTCAAAGAGCTGTCAGTCAAGGCAAGCAAATGAATATGAGCTCCCCCCCGCCCACTGAACTTGTCGTTTCAAACTTCCTGGTAGTTAGCCATGAGAGAAAAAGTACTTTTTGAAAAAAGTGTGAGCGTTTCTATCCCCCCCAAAATAACCACCAAGCACGGTCAAAAGACATRCGGTCAAATTATGAAAACATCAGTAGCCTAAACATCATTATAAGCGCCACGTGGCCTTGATAAATAGTGAAACTCGGCACAAAAGCATTATGATAAGCTTAAGTGTTGATATGACAGCAGTCAAAAAGAGTCCATTGTTGTCAGTTCATACCTGTGTGCATCTTCACACAATAGCATCAGTTGGATTTAATTTACCTGTTAACCCTTGTCCAAATATTTGACAGTGTTTGTAACTTTCACTTGCTTGTCACACTTCCACATACCTTTGCTTGGTTGTAGTCTGTAATAGTTTTCGGTTTTCTCTTTATTGTGTCCCGTTGTCTTGTCATTCTTCAGGACCGTTGTGGAGAACAATAGCTGTGCATGTGCCTTATTTTGCGAAAAGGGAGGGACCTCCCACCTCATTTTGTTCATGGTGTCGGCCAGACTTGTTTTCTTTGCAAGCAACTTGTTTTCCAATGACAGTGAAGTGAAGAAGTTGTCCATGGTGACATTTCTCCCCTTGCCAAAATCTAGAACCGGCTTCCTATTTCGCAACAAAGCATCCTTCACTAATGCTGCCAAACATACCCTCGTAAAACTGACTATCCTATCGATCCTCGACTTCGGCGATGTCATTTACAAAATAGCCTCCAACACTACTCAACAAATTGGATGCAGTCTATCACAGTGCCCTCCGTTTTGTCACCAAAGCCCCATATACTACCCACCACTGCGACCTGTATGCTCTCGTTGGCTGGCCCTCGCTTCATATTCGTCGCCAAACCCACTGGCTCCAGGTCATCTACAAGTTTTTGCTAGGTAAAACCCCGCCTTATCTCAGTTCACTGGTCACCATAGCAGCACCCACCCTTAGCACGTGCTCCAGCAGGTTTATTTCACTGGTCACCCCAAAAGCCAATTCCTCCTTTGGCTGCCTTTCCTTCCAGTTCTCTGCTGCCAATGACTGGAACGAACTGCAAAAATCACTGAAGCTGGAGTCTCATATCTCCCTCACTAACTTCAAGCACCAGCTGTCAGAGCAGCTCACAGATCATTGCACCTGTACATAGCCCATCTGTAAATAGCCCATCCAACTACCTCATCCCCATACTGTATTTTTTTWATTTTGTATTTTGCTCCTTTGCACCCCAGTATCTCTACTTGCACATTCATCTTCTGCACTTCTATCACTCCAGTGTTTAATTGCTATATCGTAATTACCTCGCCACTATGGCCTATTTTATTGCTTTACCTCCCTTATCCTACCTCATTTGCTCACACTGGGTATGTACTTCTTTTTTTATCTACTGTATTATTGACTGTATGTTTGTTTATTCCATTTGCAACYCTGTGTTGATGTATGTGTCGAACTGCTTTGCTTTATGTTGGTCAGGTCAGAGTTGTAAATGAAAACTTGTTCTCAACTAGCCTACCTGGTTAAATTAAGGTTAAATCAAATAAAATCATTAAATATATATACTGTCTATTTTTTATACATCTCCCGTTTGGCGTGTCTTTTGTGATGTGGTTCACATAAGCACTGCCGGATGTGTTAATCATCCCTTCTCCCTCTTCTGTTCCATGCTGGCTGAAGACCTAGCTAGCCAGTAACTAACTAACACCAGATACGGATGAAAAGGGAAACATATGTATCTTTGCCATAGATGAATAGTGTAAACTTTTAATCATATTTGCTCACACCCTCCAGTCAAATTTTGGCACCAGTAGAGTAGCTCTAGCTATATAAACCATGCCTCTTTCGAAACATGCCTTCTCCGATGTTGCACCTTAAAATTGGCAATAATGTACCTTAAGGGAACAAGATAGTATAGGTACAAAGCGTACCTTTGGAAAACTTTCTTGCTTATTGCTGCCTTTCACAGTTTGGAAAGTGCATTGCATACTTGTTCACAAAACACCTATATACAGTATATGTTCCACTATCCCTAACACACCCCACCACCCCTTACAACTTTGGCCCCTTACAGTACTTATTTAAATTAGGTAAGAGAATATCATGTTACCATTGGTGTATTAAAATGAGAGAGTTAGTGTGATGTCACCCTATCCCCTTAATAATGAATAAAAACATTTGACATGAGGGAGGGGACAAGTAACTTTATGATCAAACTTTAGCAATGTACTGTAGAAGCAACAGTAATTTTTCATACTTTGGTCGTCATACTTTGACATTGTGCCCTTTAAGGGAAATGTCAAGATTTTTCAATTTCATGTTCATCAACTCCAGCACCCTCCCAACATCAACATATGTGAAAATGGCACATTTCTATGTTTTGTAGTAAAAAAGATAGTGGCAGATGTGCTTCCAATGACATCATCATCCAATTAGTAAGCAATTAGTAGGCTATGCCTACTCATCATTGGTTAAAATCACACCATGCACACCAATGATTTCATTGGAAAAACGTATCTTCCTCTATTTTTTTTAACTACAAAACATAGAAACGCACCATTTTCACATATGTTGATGTTGGGGTGGTGCTGGAGATGATGAATATGAAATTGAACAGTTTCAACAAAAGTACAGGAGAGAAAAATGCATGTTACGAGCCTGAAGAACCTGAGCAGTCGATGGATAGTGAACTTGAAATGTATCCTCACAAAAGTGAGAGGAAAGAACTTGCGACTTCTGAGGCTAGCCCTAATGATCAGGAACATGCCAGAGATTACTCTAGCMCAGTCAGAGTACGATTCGTGGAGAAAGTGTATCCATGGCTTTTGGCCAATTCGTTTCTGTTATCAGGCTGGGTGAAGGAGTTGGGGTCTGTCAATTAAGTCAAAGTATTCAGAGGTGAACTTGTGTTGAATTTTGTGTTTGCTGCTCAGAGAGGGAGAGAGAAGGGGGGGTTGAGTGTTAAGGTGGATCAATTGAAGTTCTGAATCCCTGGTGTCTGTGATGCACACTGTTTGGTGCGACGCAGACCCAGTGGCAAGCGCGAGACTGAGGAGACCTTGTTTGTCCTTCTGTGTTTTGATGCAGAGTGTTTGCCGGATAAAGTCATACTAAGGTATATAAGTTATCCCGTGAGAGCTTTTGTTCTAAATACACTGTTGTTTCAATTGCCAAGTTTATGGTCATGTAAAATATTGATATAATAACCAGCATTTTTTRTTTTATAACTAGGCAAGTCAGTTAATTAACCTTTACTTAATACCCATCCCGGATTCGGGATCCTCCTCATCAAAAAAGCTGACTAGCATAGCCTAGTCTAACGGGACAGGGATATCATATAATATAATTTTCATGAAATCACAAGTCCAATACAGCAAATGAAAGATAAACATCTTGTGAATCCAGCCATCATTTCCGATTTTTAAAATGTTTTACAGCGAAAACACAATATGTATTTCTATTAGCTAACCACAATAGCCAAACACACAACCGCATGTTTCCACCGCATAGGTAGCTTTCACAAAACCGACAAAATAGAGATAAAATTTAATCCAACTAACCAAGAAACAACTTCATCAGATGACAGTCTATAACATGTTATACAATACATTTATGTTTTGTTCGAAAATGTGCATATTTAGAGCTACAAATCCTGATTATACATTGTGAATACGTAGCATCGATTCACCAGAATCTCCGGAGATATTTTGGACACTCACCTCATCTGACCAAAGAACTCATCATAAAACAACATAAAAAGACTTGTTGTATGGCAAATGAAAGATACACTGGTTCTTAATGCAACCGCTGTGTTAGATTTAAAAAAATAACTTTACCAAACATAACATTGCGAGACAGCGCTCACCAAAACGGCGGAGAATAGGACTCAACATTTTACACAGAAATACGAAATAACATCATAAATGTTTTCTTACTTTTGCTGAGCTTCCATCAGAATGTTGTACAAGGAGTCCTTGGTCCAGAATAAATCGTTGTTTGGTTTTAGAATGTCCATTTCTTCTGTCGAATTCGCGCCACAATGCTAGCCAAGGTTGCTAACATTCCCATCYTCTCTTGACGCAAAGAACGGAAAACTCCAAAAGTCCCAATAAACGTTGAATAAACTGATAAAACTCGGTTGAAAAAAACTACTTTATGATGTTATTATCATATGTATCAAATAAAATCAGAGCCGGAGATATTCGCCGTGTAAACCGAACGCTTTTCAGAAGACAATGTCGAGCTCCGCCGCGCGCCTTGGAAGACAAAGAAAATTCCGGACCTGTCACTCCAAAAGCTCTTGTTCGGCCTCAGATCAAGTWAGACACCCCATTCCACCTTCCACTGCCTGTTGACATCTAGTGGAAGGCGTATGAAGTGCATGCATATCGATAAATAAAAGCCAGTTAAATAGGCAGGCCCTGAAACAGAGCCTCGTTTTCAGATTTTTCACTTCCTGTATGGAAGTTTGCTGCAAAATGAGTTCTGTTTTACTCACAGATATAATTCAAACAGTTTTAGAAACTTGAGAGTGTTTTCTATCCAATAGTAATAATAATATGCACATTGTATGATCTAGAAAAGAGTACGAGGCCGTTTCATTTGGGCACGATTTTTTCCAAAGTGAAAACAGCGCCCCCTATTGACACRAAGTTTTAAGAACAAATTCTTATTTACAATGACAGCCTACATCGGCCAATCATATCGAAGTAAACTTGGAGTCACGCGATGACATGTTGTGTGGTCCTCCCACTACGACTCGTCAGGAAAGCACGCAGTTTATTAGGCTACAGATGAAATCAATTATGAACTTCACAGGGTGGTGAAAGTGCAAGGTGATGAGATTGATGCTCCTTTTCAATAAATATTAAGGGTGTTATTCTGGTGACATTATAATCAATGCTTGGCTGCCGTTGGACAAATGAAAAATAATTTATCTCTTTTGTCCATAATAATAATAATAATAATAATAATCTCATCATGTAGGCTATATGTGCGCTCTAGTCAACAGCGCACAGCTAGCACTGTTGGTAAGAGCACACGTGCCAATACCAGAGTGGGCACACTCGCTATACAGCACACATTCTTTTGTGATAAAACCATCGGTAGAGTTGAAAATGCAATGGAAACACATTTAACTTGTATTTTTTATTCGGCAAATGGAAATTTAACCACAATAGGTATTTTATGTGCACTAGAGTGAAGGAAAAGCAGCATATGTGGGAACTCCTTCAAGAGTGTTGGAAAATCATTCTAGGTGAAGCTGGTTGAGAGAATGCCAAGAGTGTGCAAAGCTGTCATCAAGGCAAAAGGTGGCTATTTGAAGAATCTCTAATATAAAATATATTGTGATTTGTTTAACACTTTTTTGGTTACTACATGATTCCATGTTTCCGTGTTATTTCATAGTTTTGATGTTTTCACTCTTATTCTAATATATAGAAAATAGTAAAAATAAAGAAAAACCCTTGAATGAGTAGGTGTTCTAAACATTTTGACCAGTAGTGTATATACACTGCTCAAATAAATAAAGGGAACACTAAAATAACACATCTTAGATCTGAATGAATGAAATATTCTTATTAAATACTTTTTTCTTTACATAGTTGAATGTGCTGAACAAACAAAATCACACAAAAATGATCAATGTAAATCAAATTTATCAACCCATGGAGGTCTGGATTTGGAGTCACACTCAAAATTAAATGGGAAAACCCACTACAGGCTGATCCAACTTTGATGTAATGTCCTTAAAACAAGTCAAAAAGGCTCAGTAGTGTGTGTGGCCTCCACGTGCCTGTATGACCTCCCTACAACGCCTGGGCATGCTCCTGATGAGGTGCGCGTGGTCTCCTGAGGGATCTCCTCCCAGACCTGGACTAAAGCATCCGCCAACTCCTGGACAGTCTTGTTGCAACGTGGCGTTGGTGGATGGAGCGAGACATGATGTCCCAGATGTGCTCAATTGGATTCAGGTCTGGGGAACGGGCGGGCCAGTCCATAGCATCAATGCCGTCCTCTTTCAGGAACTGCTGACACACTCCAGCCACATGAGGTCTAGCATTGTCTTGCATTAGAAGGAATTCAGGCAACCGCACCAGCATATGGTCTCACAAGGGGTCTGAGGATCTCATCTCGGTACCTAATGGCAGTCAGGCTACCTCTGGTGAGCACATGGAGGGCTGTGCGGCCCCCCAAAGAAATGCCACCCCACACCATGACTAACCCACCGCCAAACCGGTCATGCTGGAGGATGTTGCAGGCAGCAGAACGTTCTCCACGCGCTCTCCAGACTCTGTCACGTCTGTCACATGTGCTCATGTGCTCAGTTGAACCTGCTTTCATCTGTGAAGAGCACAGGGCGCCAGTGGCGAATTTGCCAATCTTGGTGTTCTCTGGCAAATGCCAACGCTCCTGCACGGTGTTGGCTGTAAGCACAACCCCCACCTGTGGACGTCGGCCCTCATACCACCCTCAGGAGTCTGTTTCTGACCGTTTGAGCAAAACCATGCACATTTGTGGCCTGCTGGAGGTCATTTGCAGGGCTGGTATGCTTCACCTGCTCCTCCTTGCACAAAGCGAGCGGGTAGCGGTCCTGCTGCTGGTTGTTGCCCTGCTACGGTCTCCCCACGTCTCCTGATGTACTGGCCTGTCTCCTGGTAGTGCCTCCATGCTCTGGACACTACGCTGACAGACACAGCAAACCTTCTTGCCACAGCTCGCATTGATGTGCCATCCTGGATGAGCTGCACTACCTGAGCCACTTGTGTGGGTTGTAGACTCCGTCTCATGCTACCACTAGAGTGAAAGCCACCGCCAGCAAATCCAGCCAGGAAGCATAGGAACTGAGAAGTGGTCTTGGTCACCACCTGCAGAACCACTCCTTTATTGGGGTGTCTTGCTAATTGCCTATAATTTCCACCTTTTTTCTATCTCAATTTGCCACAAACAGCTATCCCAACATACGGTTGTTGAAAAGTTTGAATATTTTATTAGTTCAATCAGTGTTGCTTCCTAAGTGAACATTTTGATTTCACAGAAGTGTGATTGACTTGGAGTTACATTGTTGTTTAAGTGTTCCCTTTATTTTTTTGAGCAGTGTATATATGTATTTTAATCCTAGCCCCCATCCCCGCAGGATACCTTTTGGTAGGCCGTCACTGTAAACAAGAATTTGTTCTTAACTGACTTGTCTAGTTAAATAAAGGTTAATAAAAATAAAATAAATAAAACCTGAGCTCAATTTCTAGTGTCATAGCAAAGGGTCTAAATACTTACATTATTGTGTATAGATTGATGAGGGGGACAATAATTAAAATAAAGTTCAGTTAAATAGAAAAACAACGACTGCGTGGCTTTACACGACACCAACCCCATCATCAAGTTTGCTGATGACACCAGGTTTATAGACCTAATAACCAATAATGACGAGTCAGCCTATAGGGAAGAGRTAAGTGAACTGGCATCTCCCTTAATGTCAGCAAAACAAAGGAGTTGATTGTTGACTCCAGGAAGCAGAGGAGTAAACATGTCTCGATCCACATCAATGGTACTGCAGTAGAGAGTCGACATCCACATCCCTGAGGACTTGAAATGGATCAACAACACACCACTCTTGTCAAGAGGGCGCAACAGCGTCTCTACTTCCTAAGGCGGCTAAAGAAAAAATTAATTATGTTTTCTCTAAATACTACCTCTGCACCATCGAGAGCGTCCTGACCGGTTACATTATGGCCTGGCCCTGGAATTTCTCCGTCCACAACCGCAAGGATCTCCAGAGGGTGGTGAAGAAGGCCCAGAACATCACTGGGACTGTGCTCCCACTCATCCAGAAGATCTACTCGAAACAGTGCCTGAAGAAGGACTGCAGCATCATCAAGGACCCCACACACACCAACCACGAGCTGTTCACTTACTTACCCTCGGGCAGACGGTATCGGAACATGAGGTCTGATAACAACGCAGCATGAGGTCTGATACCTTCTGTCTACAAGCCATCAGACTAATGAACACGTGAATTGGACTCACCACATGCACTGACTCTCCGCACTGACCCACACAGATATACACTCATCCACACACACACATACACATATAGATGCATGCTACACACACATCACAACTGCTGCTACCAAATTATTATTAGTATTGCTAAATATTGCACAATTTAAACACTTGCACCCCAATCCCCGCTTTCCCAAAACGCGTGTAAATACTGGACTATAAATTGAGCCATTTACTTTTTGTTCGTATTCTTATCRTTTCTTATTTCTTATTGTTGTTACATTGTTGAGAATGAACCTGCAAGTAAGCAGTTTGTTGGACGGTGTCTACCCTATGTATCCAGTACATACTACTAATAAAACTGAAAGGTACAAAGGACGTACAGTACCTTACAGGGTACCACTACAGTGACAAGCGTTTGTACCCCTTTAAGAACAAATCKAAACCTTTTTTTCTGAGAGTGTGTGTGCTGTGTCTGAGAGAGATTATATTTATTTTGTAGATTTGCATGTGTAGGAGTGCGTGCTTGTGTGTGTGAGAGTGTATACACCGTGTTCAAATGACAGTGCATTAATGAATGTACCAACATGTGTGTAAGGGTATTTATAGTGTGTGTGTAAGATATTGTGTAACTGTACTGTGTTTGTGCACATATGCGTGTGTGTTTGTGAAGAAAACTCACATGCGGTCAGTCAGGGTCTGTTACTGTTATATCTGTGTAACCAGTCAATGTTTTATGTCACACAGGGGGAGACCAAGGTGCTGAAGCTGAAGAACCTGAGGCTGAAGGACTTTGCCAACTACACGTGCCAGGTGTCCGTTCGCAACGTGTGTGAAATCCCTGATAGCTCTGTCACCTTTCTCCTCACCATCGGCACCAGTAAGTGACACATTTTCCTCGCTACCACTTTTCTACACCCCTCTTTCATTTTTTGGTGTGTGTTTTTAATGAAGAGACAAGACGGTGTAGAAGGTCTGAAGTGAAGGCCTGAAGTGAGTAGAAGACAAAAGCAGCTGAGTTCGTCTGACTTGGGAAGTAGATAAAGGGCTTCATTGCCAAAATCCCAAACTATTTCTTTAACCACTAGACCACCCCACGCCACACCTCTCTCTACTTGAATCTCCTCTTTTCTCTGTGAATCCATCCCTCACTTGCTCATCCCTTGTCGCACTATGCATCACTCCACCTCACTCTCCTCCCCCCTTCCATCTTTCATACACAGACACTCCATCTCGTCCTCCCTCATTCCCACTTCCCTCTTTCTCCATTTCTCATCTCTCACTCCCCCTCTCCATTTCCCTCCATCACCCTCTCGTTCAGCCTCGCACTTCATCTCTCCCCCTTCCTCTTAAATCACTCCATCTCCTCTTTCCTTCTGTCTCTAGCATTCCCTCACTCTCTCTATCTTTATTTTCTCTCCGTCCATTGACGTACATCTCTCACTCCCTTGCTCCTCTCCTCTGTGTGTTACACTGTCTATCTGTCTTGTTATTCCCTCGCTGGGTGGCACATCTCAGGCCTTCACTTCAAATTGACCTGTCAGAGGACTCTGTTATCTCCCTTCACTCTGACCCGTCTCCACGGCAATGCCATGTTACCACCGGCAACGCTGTTGCTGTCGACAACGCTGTCAGTTCCACTGCAGCCTGCCTCCAAAGGCCACCAGCTCAACAAATGAAAGACAGAATCCTATCTGAGCCCAATCTTCTTTTTTATTCCCTTTCTCAGATTCTCGCCTCATTTCAAATGTCATCCAGCAACCCCCCCCCCCGCCTCCCTTTCAAAGAGTTGACATATTTGGCTGTTTTAATGCAGCACATATATTTTTGGTAACAGTTTATTTGGATGTTCCATCTGTAGATGCTCTACATACTATCTACAGACAATCAGTAACATGTCAACTGCATTTGTGCTGACTTTCAACAAGAAAGTGTCTGTATGCTGTTGTGGTGCTCCTGAAAGGCTAAAGACATGCTGTGGAAATGCTGCTGACAGTCTRCAAATAGTTTATTGAATATCTGTAGATGGAAAGTATTCCAACCCCTTGACTTTTTCCACATTTTGTTACAATACACCTTATTCTAAAATGGATTAAATACATTTTTCCCCTCATCAATCAACACACAATAATGTAAGTATTCAGACCCTTTGCTATGAGACTCAAAATTGAGCTCAGGTTTTTTTTATTTTTTATTAACCCTTATTTAACTAGGCAAGTCAGTTAAGAACACATTCTTATTTACAATGACGGCCCACCAAAAGACAAAAGCCTCCTGCGGGGACGGGGACTGGGACTGGGATTAAAAATACTAAAATAAAATATAAATATAAGACAAAACACACAACACAACACTACAAAAAGAGAGACCTAAGACAACAACATAGCAAGGCAGCAACACATGACAACACAACATGGTAGCAACACAAAACGTGGTACAAACATTAAATTGGGCACAGTAAAGAGCACAAGGGCATGAAGGTAGAGACAACAATATAAATCGCAAAGCAGCCACAACAAGTGCAACTGTTTCCATTGATCATCCTTTAGATGTTTCTACATCTTGATTGGAGTCGACCTGTGGTAAATTAAATTGATTGGACATGATTTGGAAAGAAACACACCTGTCTATAAAAGGTCCCACAGTTGAGAGTGCATGTCAGAGCAAAAACCAAGCCATGAGGTCAAAGGAATTGTCCGACCAGCTACGAGACAGGATTGTGTCGAGGCACAGATCTGGGGAAGTTTAGCAAAAAAAATTCTGCGTCATTGAAGGTCCCCAAGAACACAGTGGCCTCTATCATTCTTAAATGGAAGAAGTTTGGAACCACTCTTCCTAGAGCTGGCCTCCCGGCCAAACTGAGCAACTGGGGGAGAAGGGCCTTGGTCGGGGAGGTGACCAAGAACCCGATGGTCACTCTGTCGGAGCTCCAGAGTTCCTCTGTGGAGATGGTAGAACCTTCCAGAAGGACAACCATCTCTGCAGCACTCCACCAATCAGGTTTTTTGGTAGAGTGGCCAGATGGAAGCGACTCCTCAGTAAAAGGCAGATGACAGCCCGCTTGGATTTTGCCAAAAGGCACCTAAGGGACTCTGACCATGATAAACACGATTCTCTGGTCTGATGAAACCAAGATATAACTCTTTAGACTAAATGTCAAGCGTCACGTCTGGAGGAAACCTGGCACCATCCCTTCGGTGAAGCATGGTAATGGCAGCATCATGCTGTAGGGATGTTTTTCAGCGGAAGGTACTGGGAGACTAGTCAGGATCGAGGAAAAGATGAACGACGCAAAGTACAGAGAGATCCCTGATGAAAACCTGCTCCAGAGCACTCAGGAGCTCAGACTGCGGCGAAGGTTCACCTTCTAACAGGACAACGACCCTAAGCACACAGCCAAGATAATGCAGGAGTGGCTTCGGGACACGTCTCTGTATGTCCTTGAGTGGCCCAGCCAGAGCCCGGACTTAAACCCAGTCGAACATCTCTGGGGTCATGACTGTCCTGTGAGGATCAAATAGCTCAGATCGGCTTGGAAATGGTTGACAACAAGACACTCTCCCACCCACACAGGGGGGTGGGGAAGGGAACTGCCGGGTTTGACAGCTCACATTCGGTTATAAATTAAGCAAAAGATAACTATTTTTACCCTCCAGTACTGGCTAAAGGAATGTCCTTTTTATCTCCAGAGACTTTTGCCTGCCCAAAACTCTGACGTCCAAAAAGTGAATACCAGAACAATATTTATAACAGAAGAACRTGGGGAATGGTCAGTGGGGAACTTTGGAAAACAAATGTAATATTGGTTTTCATTTTGTGATATCATTAAAAACTGTATGGATGAAATACTGTAACTTGGAAAGTATATCCCATTTATCTGTCAAGTATCCATCCAATATGTTGTKCATATAATATGAACAATTATGCAAGTATTTTAGTTAAGATAGGAATGTGATTTTAGGAGGTATAAAATAATCTATCTCATAAACTGTGCATAAATAAGTAGGCACGCCACAAGTAGGCACGCTACACTCGCATAAACATCTGCTAACCATGTGTATGTGACAAATAAAATTTGATTTGATTTGAGTAAGGTCGGGTGGTGTGTCAGATGGACGGAGCCATCCCATTTTGGCCAGAGTGCATAAGCCTTGGTAATGAAATTAACATTAGACCAGGAAACGTGAGGCGAGAGCTACGAGAGCTACATGTTTGAAATGGTTGGAACTTTGAACCTCAACACGAGGTGACGAAATAAACTCACCTTCCTCTAGACCAGGGAGAGAAGGCGAGCTGCAGCTCATAATGGTCTGAATCCTGAATATCAACACGAGGAGGAAGAGGCGAGAAGCTCACCTCTCAGACAATCATTGAGACAGCTGATTAGCTGTCCTAAGTCAGATATTGAGGAAAGCTAATCTAAGAAGGACCATCATACTACGCTTCAAACTGTCCCATCCTATCACAAGTATCAAATCACCGTATTCTCCAACTATCATCACCAATGGTACTCGTCAACACGGCTGGCTGTCTTCAAGCGTGAACAACAGTAGAAGAGACAGGTCCTGACCCTTACAAGCCTGCTGCTGAAAGGCCAACCCACTTCCTTCCTAAGAAGGCCTGGTTCCGACAGAGATAAACAGTGGATAAAGGCACTCACAAGTAAATACATTCATGATTTCTCATTCCAAATGGGCGGCGTTTCGTGTGCAAAGTGTATGATTAATGCGTTATAGAATGTATCCATGATAAGAGTCCCTTTTTCCTATCTCGCTCTCTTTTCCCCCCTCTCCATCTCTGTGTAATAAGCTGTCCTCTTGTCAGTCCGCTAGGGACTTTATTATCGTGTATTATGTCTTGTTTTCTCATTTTAGTTAGCTAGTGAATAAATAATTAAACCAATTGGTGTAGTACTGAATCATGAGTATGGCTGGGTTTTTTGCAGATGCATGAGGTTACGGCTGTTCAGAATGATGATAATAAGTAATGATTAATAATAGGATGACTGTTTATCGATTAAATAGATATATACCTTATAGAGTTTAATTAACATGTTTGGGATAGGGGGTAGCATTTTCACTTTTGGATGAATAGCGTGCCCCGAGTGAACTGCCTCCTACCCAGTCCCAGATGCTAATATATGCATATTATTATTAGTATTGGATAGAAAACACTCTGAAGTTTCTAAAACTGTTTGAATGATGTCTRTGAGTATAACAGAACTCATATGGCAGGCAAAAACCTGAGAAATCCAAACAGGAAGTGGGAAATCTGAGGTTTGTAGTTTTTGAACTCACCCYTATCGAATACACAGTGGGGTATTGGTTATTTTGCACTTCCTAAGGCTTCCACTAGATGTCAACYGTCTTTAGAACGTTGTTTCAGGCTGCTCATGTGAAGGGGGGCCGGATGGGAGCTGTTTGACTAAGGGGTCTGCCTACAGCCTCGTTCTCAGCCACGCGCTTTGACTTGAGAGGTAGCTCTCGTTCCATGGCTTTTCTACAGACAATGGAATTCTCCGGTTGGAACATTATTGAACTTTTATGATAAAAACCTCCTAAAGATTGATTCTATACTTAGTTTGACAAGTTTCTTCGACCTGTAATATAACTTTTTGAACGTTTCGTCCGAATGAACCAGATCACGCTTTTGGATTTGTTTACCAAACGCCCTAACAAAAGARGCTATTGGACATAAATGAACATAAATGATGGACATTATCGAACAAAACAAGCATTTATTGTGGAACTGCGATTCCTGGGAGTGCATTCTGATGAAGCTCATCAAAGGTAAGTGAATATTTCTAATGCTATTTATGAATAATGTTGACTACCCAACATGGCGGATATTTCTCTGGCTGGTTTGGGCTCTGAGCGCCGTTCTCAGATTATGCTTTTTCCGTAAAGTTTTTTTGAAATCTGACACAGCGGTTGCATTAAGGAGAAGTGTATCTAAAGTTCCATGTATARTAGTTGTATTTTCATCAAAATGTATTATGAGTATTCTGTGAATTCATGTGGCTCTCTGCAATATCACTGCATGTTATGGAACTACTGAACGTAACACGCCAATATAAAATAAGATTTATGGATATAAATATGAACTTTACCGAACAAAACATACATGTATTGTGTAAAATGATGCCCTATGATTGTCATCTGATGAAGATCATCAAAGGTTAGTGACTAATTTTATCTCTATTTGTGCTTTTTGTGACTCCTCTCTTTGGCGGGAAAAATGGCTGGGTTTTTCTGGGACTTGGTGGTGACCTAACATAATCGTTTGTGGAGCTTTCGCTGTTAAGCATTTTTGAAATCAGACACTGTGGCTGGATTAACGAGAATTTTATCTTTAAAATGGTGCCTAATACTTGTATGTTTGAGAAATTTGATTTATGAGATTTCTGTTGATTTGTATTTGGCGCCCTGCTATTTCATTGGCTGTTGGCGAGGGGTTCCGCTAGCGGAACGGGGTGCCGCTAGCGGAATCCCTGTCCTAGACAGGCTAAACAACCTCTTCTGTGGTGCCCCAAACCCCTAATGAGTTAATTGTTACATTATTAATTTAATTGGGTAACAATTAAACATAGTTAGTGGATTAAATAAATAACAGAGCTTGAGAGGATCTGCAGAGAAGAATGGGAGAAACTCCCCAAATACATGTGTGCCAAACCATCAACTGTTCTCCAATATTCCACCCGCTAAAATCTCCCTCCATYCCAAGTTGGGTTGTCATCCCAGTGACTGGCAGACCACCCCTGTTCACTTGGCTCCTAGGGCCTTTGAGCGATTGGTACCCATCCTTTGAAAAGAGAGCATAGTGCCACCTACAGATCAGAAGCAGATTAACAGCCAAAAGCATTTGAAATTCCATCGCCTTGGTTGTATTGTATATATATATATATATAGAGTTGAAGTTGGAAGTTTACATACACCTTAGCCAAATACTTTTAAACTCCGTTTTTCACAATTCCTGACATTTAATCTGAGTAAAAATTCCCTGTCTTAGGTCAGTTAGGATCACCACTKTATTTTAAGAATGTGAAATGTCAGAATAATAGTAGCGATAATTATTTATTTCAGGTTTTATTTCTATCATCACATTCCCAGTGGGTCAGACGTTTACATACACTCAATTAGTATTTGGTAGCATTGCTTTTAAATAGTTTATCTTGGGTCAAACGTTTCGGGTAGCCTTCCACAAGCTTCCCACAACAAGTTGGGTTAATTTTGGCCCATTCCTCCTGACAGAGCTGGTGTAACTGAGTCTGGTTTGTAGGCCTCCTTCCTTGCACACGCTTTTTCAGTTATGCCCACAAATGTTCAATAGGATTGAATAGGGTCAGGGCTTTCTGATGGCCACTCCAATACCTTGACTTTGTTGTCCTTAAGCCATTTTGCCACAACTTTGGAAGTATGCTTGGGGTCATTGTCCATTTGCGAAGATCCATTTGCGACCAAGCTTAACTTCCTGACTGATGTCTTGAGATGTTGCCTAATATATCCACATATTTCCTGCCTTATGATGCCATCTATTTTGTGAAGTGCACCAGTCCCTCCTGCAGCAAAGCACCCCCACAACATGATGCTGCCACCCCCGTGCTTCACGGTTGGATGGTTCTTCAGCTTGCAAGCCTCCCCTTTTCCTCCAACATAACGATGGCCATGATGGCCAAACAGTTCTGTTTTTGTTTCACAGACCAGAGGCATTTCTTCCAAAAAGTACAATCTTTGTCCCCATGTGCAGTTGCAATCCGTAGTCTGCTTTTTTATGGTGGTTTGGAGCAGTGGTCTTTCCTTGCTGAGCGCCTTTCAGGTTATGTCGATAAGGACTTGTTTTACTGTGGATATTGATACTTTTGTACCTGTTTCCTCCAGTATCTCCTCCCTCCCTCCCTCCCACACATACAACCACAAGCTCAGGTGTTCAGTTGAGCACAACTCACGAGAAGACGATGTGTGAATGCATATACAGTTGCAGCTGTTTGAGAAGGCATGCCAAATTGAGCAGGAATGGCGAGATTTGATTAACCGATGTCTAGTCTAAGCTGATGGAGCTCGGATACCCCCCTTCCCTGCGGCACACACACACATGCTGGTCCCGTGTTTTGACCATTCTTCCCAAGTACCTCTGTGCAATCAGACCATTTGATTATTGTGCGGGTTACTGCAGCCAGTGTTGCCAGCACAGCCACTACCTGGGTGGGGTACTTCACCGGAAATCCCACTGGCTATGTACGAGGTCGTCGAGGTTCTCATTAGCAGCCTTGAGAAACTTCTTGCATATTATGCTCACCCATCTGGGGGTTTTGGCTATGTTGGACAAACCCTGCCAGCAGACTCAGGCTCTCACTTGTCATCACACTTTTCCAAGTGCACAGGTACCCCATCTTCCAACACACCCACACTCCCCCACATATACACCCGCACATACCCACATACCGTGCCTTCTATGTCCTCTATTTGCTGTTTTTATCTCTACCATGTTGATTCCTGCTTAATTTTGGGCTTTTGAGTACTTTTGAAGATGTATTATTTCATGAATTGTCCTTTCTTCTAATGCTTTCTTTTATCTATTGATAAATACTATAAATAGAAAATGTTATACGAATTATTTTACAACATTCCCTAACTTGAATAGTATAGTGTATTTATAGTTTATTTCTTTATCAATTGTTGTATTTTAGAGTTCGGTGTTCCATTACTCGCCGTTAACCATTATTTTMTTTTTAAAGAATGCAAATTTGACAACGATTCGGCATTCATACCACTGTCCTCTCTGTCCGAAACGGTGTACACGTTCTAGTTTGATTTTGACGACTGTATCGCCTGGGATCTGTAGCACTTTAACCAGGAATTCTTTCACCAATCTCTCTGGATCTTCACCTTCATCCTCTTGAATTCCGGTAAGCACCAGATTTTCTCGCATCGACCAAGTCTGTATATCAAGTAAGGCTTCTCTTAGAAACTTGTTCTCTTTTTTTAAGTTCACTAACGTCCGTTTCAATAATATTGACAGTACCTTTTAGCACATAAGCAGGAGCAGTAGCACATAATGAAACGTTGTAGCAGAGTGGTGATAACACGGAAAATGTACATTGCTTTTCTATTCTGCTTTTCTATTTCTTCAGCAGGCAACATCAAAGACGTTGTGACCAGATACCAGCGGCTGTTGAACCTGACGAAGGAGGGCTGCAATATGATCGCGGCTTTCCGAAAGACGGGTGTGTCCAGGAACGACGTGGCGCCACAGATCACATTGCTGAGCTCTTCACAGCAGACCAACAGGTCTTGCYTTTCTGTAAACAACTCACAAATCTGGCAACATTAGGCAAGAAAAGATGGTGGGTGATATTGAAGTAGAAGTCACAGAGATTAAGAGAAAGGCGGAGCTACTTACCTTCATACTAAGATCAAATCAAATTTGTCACACGCGCCGAATACAACAGGTATACAACCTTACAGTGAAATGCTTACTTACAAGCCCTTAAGCAACAATGCAGTTTTAAGAAAAATGTKTTAAATAAAAAATTAATAAAGAGCAGCAGTAAATTAACAATACAATACGGCTATATACAGGGGGTACTGGTACAGAGTCAATGTGTGGGGGCACCGGTTAGTCGAGGTAAATGAGGCAATATGTACATGTAGGTAGAGTTAAAGTAACTATGAACAGATAATAAACAGAGAATAGCAGCAGCGTTAAAGGGGGGTGGGGGGAGGGGCAATGCAAATAGTCTGGGTAGCCATTTGATTAGCTGTTCAGGAGTCTTATGGCTTGGGGGTAGAAGCTGTTAAGAAGCCTTTTGGACCTAGACTTGGCGCTCTGGTACCGCTTGCCGTGCGGTAACAGAGAGAACAGTCTATGACTAATGTGGTTGGAGTCTGACATCTTTTAGGGCCTTCCTCTGACACCGCCTGGTATAGAGGTCCTGGATGGCAGGAAGATTGGCCCCAGTGATGTGCTGGGCCATATGCATTACCTTCTGTAGTGCCTTGCGGTCGGAGGCCGAGCAGTTGCCATACCAGGCAGTGATGCAACCAGTCAGGATGCTCTCAATGGTGCAGCTGTAGAACTTTTTGAGGATCTGAGGACCCATGACAAATCTTTGTCTCCTGAGGGGGAATATGTTTTGTCGTGCCCTCTTCACAACTGTGTTGGTGTACTTGGACCATGATAGTTTGTTGGACACCAAGGAGCTCTCAACCTGCTCCACTACAGTCCCGTCGTTGAGAATGTGGGCATGCTCGGTCCTCCTTTTCCTGTAGTCAACAATTATCTCTTTTGTCTTGATCACGTTGAGGGATAGGTTGTTATTCTGGCACCACATGGCCAGGGAGTATAGGAGGGGACTGAGCACGCACCCCTGAGGGGCCCCCATGTTGAGGATCAGTCTGGCCGTTGTGTTGTTACCTACCCTTACCACCTGGGGCGGCCCGGGAAGGAAGTCCAGGATCCAGTTGCAGAGGGAGATGTTTAGTCCCAGGGTCCTTAGCTTAGTGATGAGCTTTGAGGGCACTATGGTGTTGAACGCTGAGCTGTAGTCAATGAATAGCATTCGCACACAGGTGTTCCTTTTGTCCAGGTGGGAAAGGGCAGTGTGGAGTGCAATACAGATTGCATSATCTGTGGATCTGTTGGTGTGGTATGCAAATTGGAGTGGGTCTAGGGTTTTTAGGATAATGGTGTTGATGTGGGCAATGACCAGCATTTCAAAGCATTTCATGGCTACAGATGTGAGTGCTACGGATCGGTAGTCATTTAGGCAGGTTACCTTAGTGTTCTTGGGCACAGGGACTATGGTGATCTGCTTAAAACATGTTAGTATTACAGACAGACAGGGTTTGGTTGAAAATGTCAGTGAAGACACTTGCCAGATGGTCAGCGCATGCTCGGAGTACACGTCCTGGTAATCTGTCTGGCCCTCCGGCCTTTTGAATGTTGACCTGTTTAAAGGTCTTACTCACATCGGCTACGGAGAGYGTGATCACACAGTCGTCCGGAACAGCTGATGCTCTCATGCATGTTTCAGTGTTCCTTGCCTCGAAGCGAGCATAGAAGTAATTTTGCTCATCTGGTAGGCTCGTGTCATTGGGCAGCTCGCGGCTGTGCTTCCCTTCGTAATCTGTAATAGTTAGCAAACCTTACCACATCCGACAAGCGTCGGAGCCGGTGTAGTATGATTTGATCTTAGTCCTATATTGACTCTTTGCCTGTTTGATAGTTCATCGGAGGGCATAGCATGATTTCCTATAAGCTTCCGGGTTAGAGTCCCGCTCCCTGAAAGCGACAGCTCTACCCTTTAGCTCAGTGTGTATGTTGCCTGTAATCCATGGCTTCTGGTTGGGGTATGTGCGTACAGTCACTGTGGGGACGACGTCATCGATGCACTTATTGATGAAGCCAGTCGGTGCTAGCATAACAGTGCTTTTTCCCTCTGGTTGCACATTTAACATGCTGGTAGAAATGAGGTAAAACGGATTTAAGTTTCCCTGCATTAAAGTCCCCGGCCACTAGGAGCGCCGCCTAAGATAAGCGGACAAGCTTGTTTGCCTTGTTGCAGAACAACAATACACATGCCCCCGAAAAGGGTGTGGTGGAGGCACACACACTTTTCAGGGGGACATTTACAGTAGCGTTGCACGGTATACTAACACTTTGTGTTGGTTGAATGGAACTTCCTTGGTGCTGCAATGTCTCTCTCTCACTCACTATTTCCTTGTGCAATGGACTGACTTGCACTGGCAGCCTTTAGACATTAGTCCCAAAATGTGATTTTTGTTCATTAAAAKATTGATTTTAACATGATGTCTTTCTTGATCACCAACTAATCACCAACCACTAAGACAAGTTTAAGCATAGTGATTGTTTGTTTGTTTCCCTGTTGATTTATTTCTTCAGTTGCTCCAGTGTCAAAAGGTTGGACATTTGGATTTGTCCAGTGATTATAGCATATGATCTCAAGTAAACAGCCTTTCACTTTATTTTGATAGTCCCAATGAATATCTACAGAGGGTTACTAGAGTGTTAGTGAATGCTCTGAACATGCTCATCAGTTGATGGATGTTTGAATGTGAAGTAGACCGTCAACTAAGCTCAATTTGTGTTTCACTTCATTTGGATAGTCCTAAAGCATATCAGATAGCGATTAGAATGACAACAAATTTGCTCTTAAGTTGTTACTGATGTGTAGTTTAGATACTGCTTATTACAGTGGGGAGAACAAGTATTTGATACACTGCCGATTTTGCAGGTTTTCCTACTTACAAAGCWTGTAGAGGTCTGTAATTTTTATCATAGGTACACTTCAACTGTGAGAGACAGAATCTAAAACAAAAATCCAGAAAATCACATTGTATGATTTTTAAGTAATTAATTTGCATTTTATTGCATGACATAAGTATTTGATCACCTACCAACCAGTAAGAATTCGTCTTCCAGACCTGTTAGTTTTTCTTTAGAAGCCCTCCTGTTCGCAACTCATTACCTGTATTAACTGCACCTGTTTGAACTCGTTACCTGTATAAAAGACACCTGTCCACACACTCAATCAAACAGACTCCAACCTCTCCACAATGGCCAAGACTAGAGAGCTGTGTAAGGACATCAGGGATAAAATTGTAGACCTGCACAAAGGAATAACCTCAATCAATTTCCAAAGACTGGTGACATCCAGTGGAAGCGGTAGGAACTGCAAACAAGTCCCTTAGAAATCTGGTGTCCCAATGAAATCTCATTGAAAAGACAGTGACCTCAAAAAAATTTAACTTCTGAATGGTTTGTCCTCGGGGTTTTGCCTGCTACATAAGTTCTGTTATGCTCACAGACATGATTCAAACAGTTTTAGAAATTCAGAGTGTTTTCTATCCAAATCTACTAATAATATGCATATCTTATATTGTGGGGATGAGTAGAAGGAAGTTGAAATTGGGCACGCTATTTATCCAAAAGTGAAAATGCTGCCCCCTAACCCGAAGAAGTTAACAAACTATAGTTTTGACAAGTCGGTTAGGACATCAACTTTGTGCATGACACAAGTAATTTTTCTAACAATTGTTTACAGACAGATACAAAAGTATCTATATCCACAGTAAAACGAGTCCTATATGGACATAAGCTGAAAGGCCACTCAGCGAGGAAGAAGCCTCTGCTCCAAAACCGCCATAAAAAAGCCAGACTACGGTTTGCAACTGCACATGGGGACAAAGATTAAACTTTTTTGGAGAAATGTCCTCTGGTGTGATGAAACAAAAATATAAACTGTTTGGCCATAATGACCATCGTTATGTTTGGAGGAAAAAGGGGGACGCTTGCAAGCCAAAGAACACCATCCCAACCGTGAAGCACGGGGGTGGCAGCATCATGTTGTGGGTGTGCTTTGCTGCAGGACGGACTAGTGCACTTCACAAATTTAGATGGCTGCATGAGGAAGGAAAATGATGTGGATATATTGATGCAACATCTCAAGACATCAGTCAATAAGTAAAGCTTGGTCGCAAATGGGTCTTCCAAATGGACAATGACGCCAAGCATACTTCCAAAGTTGTGGCAAAATGGCTTAAGGACAACAAAGTCAAGGTATTGGAATGGCCATCACAAAGCCCTGACCTCAATCCTGTAGAAAATCTGTGGGCAGAACTGAAAAAGCTTTGACGAGATGCTGCGCGATAGTGTATTCTGTAATAGTTAGCAACACTTACCAACATCCGGACAAGCGTCGGAAGCGGGTAGTATGATTTGATTTTAGTCCTATATTGACTCTTTGCCTGTTTGATAGTTCATCGGAGGGCATAGCATGATTTCCTATAAGCTTCCGGTTAGAGTCCCGCCCTGAAAGCGCATCTCTACCCTTACTCAGTGTGTATGTTGCCTGTCACCATGGCTTCTGGTTGGGGTAGTGTGCGTACAGTCACTGTGGGGACGACGTCATCGAGACTTATTGATGAAGCCAGTCGGTGCTAGCATAACAGTGCTTTTTCCTCTGTTGCACATTTAACATGCTGGTAGAAATGAGGTAAAACGGATTTAAGTTTCCCTGCATTAAAGTCCCGCCACTAGGAGCGCCGCCTAAGATAAGCGGACAAGCTTGTTTGCCTTGTTGCAGAACAACAATACACATGCCCCCGAAAAGGGTGTGTGGAGGCACACACACTTTTCAGGGGGACATTTACAGTAGCGTTGCACGGTATACTAACTTTGTGTTGGTGAATGGAACTCCTTGGTGCTGCAATGTCTCTCTCATCCACTATTTCCTTGTGCAATGGACTGACTTGCACTGGCAGCCTTTAGACATTAGTCCCAAAATGTGATTTTTGTTCATTAAAAATTGATTTTACATGATGTACTTTCTTGATCACCAACTAATCACAACCACTAAGACAAGTTTAAGCATGTGATTGTTTGTTTGTTTCCCTGTTGATTTATTTTCATTGCTCCAGTGTCAAAAGGTTGGACATTTGGATTTGTCCAGTGATTAAGCATATGATCTCAAGTAAACAGCCTTCACTTTATTTGATGCCAATGAATATCTACAGAGGGTTACTAGAGTGTTAGTGAATGCTCTGAACATGCTCATCAGTTGATGGATGTTTGAATGTGAAGTAGACGTCAACTAAGCTCATTTGTTTTCATTAATTTGGATAGTCCTAAAGCATATCAGATAGCGATTAGAATGACAACAAATTTGCTCTTAAGTGTTGTATAGATTTGATGTAGTAATTTAGATACTGTTATACAGTGGGGAGAACAAGTAATTGAGATGATAACGTGCCGATTTTCGCAGGTTATCTCACTAGAGTAGTAGCGAGATGAATTTTCAATAAAGTCACTACAACTGATGAGAGACAGAATTAAACAAAATCCGAAAATCACATTGTGAATGATTATTAAGTAATATTATTACATTTGTATTGATGACATAAGTATTTGATCACCTACCAACCAGTAAGAATTCCGTCTCTCACAGACCTGTTGTTTTTTTTAAGAAGCCCCTCTGTCTCCACTCATACCTGTATTAACTGCACCTGTTTGAACTCGTTACCTGTATAAAAGACACCTGTCCACACACTCAATCAAACAGATCCAACTCTCCACAATGGCAAGACTAGAGAGCTGTGTAAGGACATCAGGATAAAATTGTAGACTGCACAAAGGAATAACCTCATCATTTCAAAGACTGGTGACATCCAGTGGAAGCGGTAGGAACTGCAAACAGTCCCTTAGAAATCTGGTGTCAATGAAATCTCATTGAAAAGACAGTGACCTCAAAATTTAACTTCTGAATGGTTTGCCCTCGGGGTTTTGCCTGCTACAATAGTTCGTTATGCTCACAGACATGATTCAAACAGTTTTAGAAATTCAGAGTGTTTTCTATCCAAATCTACTAATAATATGCAATCTTATATTGTGGGGATGAGTAGAAGGAAGTTGAAATTGGGCCAGCTATTTATCCAAAAGTGAAAATGCTGCCCTAACCGAAGAAGTTAACAAACTATAGTTTTGACAAGTCGGTTAGGACATCAACTTTGTGCACACACAAGTAATTTTCTAACAATTGTTTACAGACAGATCAAAGTATCTATATCCACAGTAAAACGAGTCCTATATGGACATAAGCTGAAGGCCACTCAGCGAGGAAGAAGCCTCTGCTCCAAAACCGCCATAAAAAAGCCAGACTACGGTTTGCAACTGCACATGGGGACAAAGATTAAACTTTTTGGAGAAATGTCCTCTGGTGTGATGAAACAAAATATAAACTGTTTGGCCATAATGACCATCGTTATGTTTGGAGGAAAAGGGGGACGCTGAAAGCCAAAGAACACCATCCACCGTGAAGCACGGGGGGGCAGCAATATTGTGGGTGCTTTGCTGCAGGACGGACTAGTGCACTTCACAAAATAGATGGCTGCATGAGGAAGGAAAATGATGTGGATATATTGATGCACATCTCAAGCATCAGTCAATAAGTAAAGCTTGTCGCAAATGGGTCTTCCAAATGGACAATGACGCCAAGCTACACTCAAAGTTGTGGCAAAATGGCTTAAGGACAACAAAGTCAAGGTATGGAATGGCATCACAAAGCCCTGACCTCAATCCTGTAGAAAATCTGTGGGCAGAACTGAAAAAGTGTGTGCGAGAGGAGGCCTACAAACCTGACTCGGTTACACCAGCTCTGTCAGGAGGATGGAAAAAATAACCCAACTTGTGTGGGAAGCTTGTGGAAGGCTACCCAAAACGTTTGACCCAAGTATTTAAAGGCAATGCTACCAAATACGAATTGAGTGTATGTAAACTTCTGACCCATGGGAATGTGATGAAAGAAATAAAACCTGAAATAATCATTCTCTCTTTTATTATTCTGACAGTTCACATTCTTAAATTAAAGTGGTGATCCTAACTGGCCAAAGACAG